>NC_042995.1:5102870-5127870 GCF_901001165.1 Salmo trutta | reverse complement strand
CTGAACCATGTTAATACCTGATGACCCAACTTCCCCTGATACAGGGTCTCTGTTATCGCTGCTTTAGCCTGAATAGAGCTAGGGGAAACACTGCCCCCCCCCAGCCTTGACACAGATTTCTGTGATATGGGTGAGGATGAGCTCTTTTGGAGCTCCACCTCTGCTTGAACCCGTCTTCTCCCACAGACGTGGAGGACAGGGCGTCCTCTCTCCTGTATGACAGTGACGTGCGCCCTAGTCTGGGTTAAGTAGCGAGAGATGTCCTTGTGCACATATGTATGGGCACCCTCTTATCCTCACGTCTCACCCTTCTGTTCCTCACGTCCCACATCTCCCCCCTTCTCTCCCCCGGCTGCCGCGCTGCAGACTGGAACGCTGACGTCAGCCGGAGGCCCGGGACAGGCCGGAGCATGTTGGGATGAGTCGGGCTCGCTGCACACAGACACCCCACCTCTCTCCCTGTCTCTCTGTCGCTAGAGGAACACAGATGTGTAGAGGAACTCCACTGTCTCTGTCTGTAAGATGAGCTGCCAGCGGGCAGTGGTAAGACACTGACTGACAGACAGACCGGCCATTTGAGTGGCTGATCTCTGATAGAGTTCCTCGCGGTTTCCTGTGGGGTGTTGGCTCTCGTCCTCTGTCCCTCTAGGTATTAATATGAAAGCCTGGTGTACATGAACCTGCACTTATTGTCACTGTTTTGCAAAATCTCTGGTTTCCTTCATAATCATTGATCTTGAACCACCTGAAAGGTGAAAGCAGACCCATCCAACCTTTGACCTTCCAGTCCCCATACAGACCATCAGTTTCCCATCGCAGCAAGCTGCGTCCTCATAAGATACACAACCTGTTTCTGTCATGCCGTCTCTCCCTCTCCTTGTTTCGCCACCCGCCAGGCCCCGTGACAAACTTCTCACCATTCACATCTCTAAACGTGGTAATTAATATCTCCCCGGCCCATTCTGCCCGGCGATAGGCTGGGCTCGGCCTGGGTTGAGCTCGACATCTATTAGACCTAATGAGCGGAGTGTAGAGCCTTTGCAATCAGACTGAGGGACATCCTCAGACAACAGGCTTTAAATCAGAGCTGCGCTGCAGAGCGAGCGGCTGTACTGTCTGGTAGATCTATTTCTATCTGCATTCTGTAATGGGAGCCGGCAGAGGGAGGGAGCAGGGAGGCCCCCCAGGGGTGGTAAACACATTGTTTATCTGAGGAGAGAAGAGAAGGGTGAGGTAGAGGAGTAGTGGTTGTTTATATGGAAGGGAGTCTGTTTGGTGTAACGAATAAGCCGAGTCACTACTGAATAATCTATGACTCACGTGGCGGGGAGCTTTCCCCCGTGGAAGCTGAAATACAGAAGAGAGGACAGGGGAAAAACAGTGAAAGGTCTCAGCCATCTCCCTCTACATCTCCATCTACTTCTCAGGATTTTCTCTCTGTTCATTTGAGGTACTGTTGCACGTGCTGTATTACACAAGGAGCCGTGAGCTGTTATGAATGTTTATTACAGGTTATATAATGCATTGATAGAATGAAGTATAAAGGATTTAATATCATCCATTATAAACAGGTAGCTGATAAAGGGTGTTACCAAAATGGATTTGCGTCAGAAATAATTCCTCTTGTTATAAATGAGTGGAATTCCTGGGTGAGACGGTCGGATTTTACACAAGACAGGGTTGAGAGGCTTTCAAAGCCGTTTAGATGAAGGAGGAAAAAACCTTGTTTTCCTGCCAGCCGTTTTGATGCAGGTAGGGTATGGTGTAAGAGCCGCTTTTGGAGGGCTTTCTTTACTGCAAGCCAAGTGTGTCTGCGCCAGAGTGCACGTTGGCCCTTGTTTAGGTGAGAGGAAGTGGGATATCGCCGTAAACTTGATGCAAGCGTTGACGTCACCGCGAGCCGGGGGAGATGAGCAGATATCAACGTTTATCTTGCAAAAGTGGCTCCCGTGAGAGACGTCACAGTCAGGTTGTTGTTGGAATGGAATCGGAGCTTGTGCACCGTGGTTTAAAACACCTGGAGAGTGGTGCCTATAGCAGCTTGCATGCTTATAGTTGTGTGCAGCCTACCTGTTGCCCGGCTGGACTGAATTCTGCTGTAGACCTTCCCCCACGTCCTTCCACTGTCCCAGAAATCAATGCTCTGTAATGTACAACACAACTGTGAAGTTTCTCTTCCGCTTCCGCCCGCTAGCAACGCCAACGTCAGAGCTAACAACACGAAGGGGGTGTGTGATGACGGGGAGTCTCCTAGCAACCATAAAGAGCCCTTATAGCCTTAATTAGTTCACTTGAGGCCATAGACATATATTTCACAGAACCGTGATCTGAAGAATAGAGAGTAGTGTGTGTGTGTGTGACGCCAGAGAATGTCCAACACTGTGGGTCTATTTCTAGAGGGAACTAGTTCTCTGTACTCAGGGTAGAGGGGGGATGCAGTGTCAACAGAGGAAGACACAGAGAATAGTTTTTTTCCTCCGTCCACTCTTCTATCTATCTCCTGTGTATCTGCCGTCGGTTCCAGGAAATGGAGGAGCAGCAGAATAAACAGACCGCAGGCCTACGACTGCCCTGTGATGTCACCAGCACAGAGAGAGAGAGGAGGGCACAGACTGGTAAAAAGAGGGAGAGGGGAGGAACACAGACTGGTAAAAAGAGGGAGAGGGGAGGGACACAGAGACTGGTAAAAAAGGGAGAGGGGAGGGACACAGAGACTGGTAAAAAGAGGGAGAGGGGAGGGACACAGAGACTGGTAAAAAGAGGGAGAGGGGAGGGACACAGAGACTGGTAAAAAGAGGGAGAGGGGAGGGACACAGAGACTGGTAAAAAGAGGGAGAGGGGAGGGACACAGAGACTGGTAAAAAGAGGGAGAGGGGAGGGACACAGAGACTGGTAAAAAGAGGGAGAGGGGAGGGACACAGATGGGTAAAGTCAGGGGAGGGACACAAAGAGAGGTAAAAATAGGGAAGCGGTAGAGAGGAGGGACACAGAGAGAGGTAGCTAGCGAGGGAGCAGGAGTGTTGAGAAAGCAGAAAAGAGAACTCAGAGGAAAGGAGAGGAGGACAGAGACTGACATAAACATAAAGAGTAGCACCACTACAGCTAAATAGATCCTTACGCACAGCAGAGACGAGCTGAAGAGGAAACGATAGGAGGAGGGGAAGAGTGTTTATCGCCATGATCAGTACAGCACTGATGGGTATGTCAATTATATATGTTCTATTACACATTGCTTCTCTGAAAGTAGTTCCTGTCTTTCTCTCTTTCTGTCTTTCTCTCTTTCTGTCTTTCTCTCTTTCTGTCTCTCTCTTTCTGTCTCTCTCTCTTACTGTCTCTGTCTCTTTCTGTCTCCTCTCTCCTCTTTCTTTCTCTCTCCTTCTCTCCTCTCTCTCTTTTAAACTCTTCCTCTGTGTTACGTTCTCTTTCTCTCTGCTTGTTGGTTAGTGTTGTGTCCACTGAGTGGTATAGTCAGTGAGATGATCACAGACAGGCAGCACCAGTCAGTGGCTGCAGCATGTGTTTCAGAGCTAGGACGTTATGGTTGTGTGTGTTTGTATCGAGTGAGTATGTTTGTGTGTGTCTGTCTGTGCACGGGACAGAAGCGCCAGTGGTTGGTCTTGGAATGTTGTGCTTGACTGTGTGTGGGAGGGGCAGGGTCCTTAGGGAGGAGGGCGAAGAATTAGGGGAGAGACAGAGAATATACATATTGGTTTGTGCAGCATCACTAAGTACGTTTACATCAACACTTATAATTCAATATTAAACTGATTAGAAGGCTGAGTATGGGATTAGTCATGTAAACGCCTTATTCTGCTTATCTTCATAGGCGTACGGTCAAAATCGAAGTAAGCATACGGCGATTAAAACTTCTGGTTTTCTGAGCGATCTTTCAAATTGTTAGGACATGTAAGCACCTTAATTGGCGTTTCAGCGGTGTATTTGATATGTCCCACCTGGCACCAGCAGCACAGGGGAAGTGAGTTAGGGAAAAACTGACAGTATGCATCTTCAGAATAGTTTTCACATACGAACTGTATATGTCCCATCTCAAATGCTTCCCAAAAAGAACATGATCACTGTGGTAAAAGGTTTGTTTTGATTGGGGATTTTTCTGCGTATAGCCAAGTCCCATCAGGTAGTCTGATTTCAGATGTGTCCATGTAAACAGGATTATTATGGAAATTGTTCTTCTTGCAAAGCATGTCAACGTGATCTGACTATTCACTATTATTGTGTGTATGTAACCGTACTCATTGATCTGATAAACCCAGTGACTGTGTCTGCCTTGAGTGTGTGTATGAGTCTTTCGGCCTGTGTGTGTGACTGTGTGTGTGTGTGACTGTGTGTGTGTGTGACTGTGTGTGTGTGTGTGACTGTGTGTGACTGTGTGGGTGTGACTGTGTGTGTGTGACTGTGTGTGTGTGACTGTGTGTGTGACTGTGTGTGTGTGTGAGACTGTGTGGGTGTTAGCCTAACACGATTAAGACAACGTTCCAAGCAAACAAATATCTGGCTGTCTGGCACGCTGTTGGAGAAACTTGTAGATAAATAATCGTCCAATCGCGACTATTTATTCAGATTTAATGGGGAGGAAGCCGTGCGATTGGAGGTCTTCCTGTAGCAGTGCGTTCTGGGGGTGGTTGGCCAGGGCCGAGGTCTCCACCACCACGCTACAGTTCAATGCAGTCTTTGTGAGAGGAGTGCTAGACTTGATGTTTGACTTATCAGGGCCAGATGGACAGTACTGTGAAGGGGCTCTCTGTGCTGATAAGGATGGTGTGTGTGTGTGTGTGTGTGTGTGTGTGTGTGTGTGTGTGTGTGTGTGTGTGCACCGAATGGGATGGCTGTTTTTATTTTATTATCTACTTGGGTCCCATCATTTAGTCTTTTCATTATTCAATATGCATGGACTAACATTCTCTCTCTCTCTGTCCCCCCCACCTTTTTCCTCTCTCTAGTGGACATTAACTCTGCCCTGCCCCTGCGTCTGCCCCCGGCTGCCATCCCCATGGACCTACGCATTGACCAGCACCATCACCAGCAGCAGCTGTCCATGTCCCCTTCTGCAGCCCAGGCCAGAGAGCAGCAGCTGTCCATGTCTCCTTCTGCAGCCCAGGCCAGAGAGCAGCAGCTGTCCATGTCTCCTTCTGCAGCCCAGGCCAGAGAGCAGCAGCTGTCCATGTCTCCTTCTGCAGCCCAGGCGTCTGCAGCCCAGGCCAGAGAGCAGCAGCTGCAGCAGGAGCTCCTGTCCCTGAAACAGAAACAACAGATCCAGAGACAGCAGCTCATCGCTGAGTTCCAGAGGCAACATGAGCAGCTCAACCGGCAGCATGAAGCCCAGCTACAGGAACACGTTAAGGTGTGTGGGGGGGGGGGGGGGAGGAGGGAGGGGGGGGGGAGGGAGAGGGAGGGAGGCTCCGCTCCAGAAGCATGTCAAGAAAGACGGTAATTTCCCTCTCATACATGTCTAAACTAGATCTCTCTCAGTGCAGCAGAAGCCTCTCATACATGTCTAAACTAGATCTCTCTCAGTGCAGCAGAAGCCTCTCATACATGTCTAAACTAGATCTCTCAGTGCAGCAGAACCCTCTCATACATGTCCAAACTAGATCTCTCAGTGCAGCAGAAGCCTCTCATACATGTCTAAACTAGATCTCTCTCAGTGCAGCAGAAGCCTCTCATACATGTCTAAACTAGATCTCTCTCAGTGCAGCAGAAGCCTCTCATACATGTCTAAACTAGATCTCTCAGTGCAGCAGAAGCCTCTCATACATGTCTAAACTAGATCTCTCAGTGCAGCAGAAGCCTCTCATACATGTCTAAACTAGATCTCTCTCAGTGCAGCAGAAGCCTCTCATACATGTCTAAACTAGATCTCTCAGTGCAGCAGAAGCCTCTCATACATGTCTAAACTAGATCTCTCAGTGCAGCAGAACCCTCTCATACATGTCTAAACTAGATCTCTCAGTGCAGCAGAAGCCTCTCATACATGTCTAAACTAGATCTCTCTCAGTGCAGCAGAAGCCTTTCAGCCCTTTGATATTAGCCCTGCTCTTAGGTCAGTGTTTGGGGCTGTAAGTGACCTAGAGTCTGTAGATTGAAGGGCTGAGGGCTGACCCCAGTACAGTGCTAACAGCACAAGGACTCCTTTGGCCTGTGGTGGGGCTGGAAGACCACTCAGGTAGCAGAGAGTGACGCAAAGCCAAGGCAGGGAGGCCCAGGCTCAATCAGCCCCATTCAGAGCCTGTACACACACACACACACCGAGACCTGCAGCTCACACACCGAGAACTGCAGCACACACCTCTGCCTATCACCAATCACCAAGACAGGTCAAGGAGTGGAAAAGAAAGTAGGAGTCAGACACTGGTGGATTGGAAAGAGCAAGACATGGAATCTTCTTGTTTTCCCTGTATACCTCTATGGAACTCTTTAGGTTAAGGTGTCTTTAGGTTAAGGTGCCTTTAGGTTAATCTGTCTTTAGGTTAAGGTGCCTTTAGGTTAAGGTGTCTTTAGGTTAAGGTGTCTTTAGGTTAAGGTGTCTTTAGGTTAAGGTGTCTTTAGGTTAAGGTGTCTTTAGGTTAAGGTGTCTTTAGGTTAAGGTGTCTTTAGGTTAAGGTGTCTTTAGGTTAAGGTGTCTTTAGGTTAAGGTGTCTTTAGGTTAAGGTGTCTTTAGGTTAAGGCGCCTTTAGGTTAAGGTGCCTTTAGGTTAAGGTGTCTTTAGGTTAAGGTGCCTTTAGGTTAAGGTGCCTTTAGGTTAAGGCGCCTTTAGGTTAAGGCGCCTTTAGGTTAAGGCGCCTTTAGGTTAAGGCGCCTTTAGGTTAAGGCGTCTTTAGGTTAAGGCGCCTTTAGGTTAAGGCGCCTTTAGGTTAAGGTGTCTTTAGGTTAAGGTGTCTTTAGGTTAAGGTGTCTTTAGGTTAAGGTGCCTTTAGGTTAAGGTGCCTTTAGGTTAAGGCGCCTTTAGGTTAAGGCGCCTTTAGGTTAAGGCGCCTTTAGGTTAAGGCGCCTTTAGGTTAAGGCGCCTTTAGGTTAAGGCGCCTTTAGGTTAAGGCGCCTTTAGGTTAAGGTGTCTTTAGGTTAAGGCGTCTTTAGGTTAATCTGTCTTTAGGTTAAGGTGTCTTTAGGTTAATCTGTCTTTAGGTTAATCTGTCTTTAGGTTAATCTGTCTTTAGGTTAAGGTGTCTTTAGGTTAAGGCGTCTTTAGGTTAAGGCGTCTTTAGGTTAAGGCGCCTTTAGGTTAAGGTGTCTTTAGGTTAAGGTGTCTTTAGGTTAATCTGTCTTTAGGTTAATCTGTCTTTAGGTTAAGGTGCCTTTAGGTTAAGGCGTCTTTAGGTTAAGGCGTCTTTAGGTTAAGGCGTCTTTAGGTTAAGGTGTCTCCCCTTAAATGCACCAAAGGCTGGATTCCAAACTTAAAGCACTCCCTTCCATCGGCCCTTGAGTATTGAAAGAGGGAAAGTTTGGGACCTATCCAAAAGCATACCGTGCCTGCCTGCTGCCCTTCTCTCACGCACCTCCTCACCTCCCATATGAATGTATCCATCAGCAGGACTCTTATTCCAGTCACTTTCCCTTGACGGTAAACACGGCTGCATGTCCTCGCTAGCAGGCGCTTATTTAAATCAACTAAACCATCCAAGGCAATAACAAACATCCCCGTCAAATTACGTCCAATCAAATTAATCAAATATTGGAGTTGGGCACTCTACTAAGGAGAGAGCATGGGGTCGCGTGTGTGTGTGTGTGTGTGTGTGTGTGTGTGTGGGTGTGTGGGTGTGTGGGTGTGTGTGTGGGTGTGTGTGTGTGTGTGTGTGTGTGGGGATCTAATGGTTCAGTTTGGTCGTGATGTAGAGGGTCCATGGTAAGTACAGAGAGGAAAGGTTATTCACGTATTGACTGGAGTGGTCTGGTTCCTGTAAACACGCCGTGAACATTTGCAGGACAGTGATTGGGCCGAGGCTGAATAGATGTGTTGTGATGGCGTGAGGTGACCAAGCTAGCATGTTCTCTTGGCTGAACGTGTCAGGAATGGGGGATAGCTGCGAGAGACAAGACCTGCAGGGGGTGAGGAGAGAGGGAGAAATCAGCATTGGCTTCTGGCCCCAGAACCAACAGCAGTGTTAACATTATAGTACTGTTGCTGTAACATTGTAGTAAAATAATGTTACCGCAGGAGCTCCTGGCCCAGGATGTTGTAGTAACGTTGTAGTAACGTTGTTCCCTCATGCAGCAGCAGCTCCTGGCCCAGGATGTTATATTAACGTTGTTCCCGTCCATGCGGCACCAGCAGGAGCTCCTGGCCCAGGATGTTATATTAACGTTGTAGTAACGTTGTTCCCTCATGCAGCAGCTCCTGGCCAAGGATGTTATATTAACGTTGTAGTAACGTTGTGTTCCCCTCCATGCAGAAGCTCCTGGCCCAGGATGTTATATTAACGTTGTAGTAACGTTGTGTTCCTCTCCATGCAGCACCAGCAGGAGCTCCTGGCCCAGGATGTTATATTAATGTTGTAGTAACGTTGTGTTCCCCTCCATGCAGGAGCTCCTGGCCCAAGATGTTATATTAACGTTGTAGTAACGTTCTGTTCCCCTCCATGCAGCACCAGCAGGAGCTCCTGGCCCTGAAACATCAGCAGGAGCTGTTGGAGCACCAGAGGAAGATGGAGAACCACCGTCTGGAGCAGGAACTGGAGAAACACCAGCGAGAACAGAAACTACAGCTGCTGAAGAACAAGGAGAGAGGACAGGAGAGTAAGCAGCTTGAACAATACATTATAATATTACTAGTACAACTACAATGGGCCGACTATGTACAAAAAGTGCTGTAATTTCTAAACGGTTCACCTGATGTGGACGAAAATACCCTGAAATTAAAGCTGACTGTCTGCACTTTAACCTCTATTGTCATTGGCTGATTTCAAATCCAAACTTTTGAAGGATAGAGCCCAAAGAAGAAACAAAGCTTCACTGTCGAAGTAATTACGGAGGACAGTGTATATCTCTCTCTCTCTCAACCAACCTCCATGCCGGTCATCCCTCTGTCCTAGAGTGGATGGGCTTGTCTGGTGTTGCCATGCTGCCTGCTCTGTCAGTGGAGAGGTGTTGAGACAGACAGCAGGCTACAGGTAGAGGGCTGGCCTCGTCACCACAAGGCCACTGGCTCATTAATCATCTAGTGGTCTGGATGGGCTAAACACACACACAGGGTCACCAGACAGGAAGGATGGAAACGGCAGCTGCCCTGATAAAACCCTCATTAGTCTAGAGCTGAGGGTTCTCTCTCTCTCTCTCTCTCTCTCTCTCTCTCTCTCTCTCTCTCTCTCTCTGATTCTGTTAGTCTAGATCCTCATCGTCTCTCTCTGCACAATCACCAGTTATAATGATAAGGAGGAAAATACCCTGAAATTAAAGATGACAGTCTGCACTTTAACCTCATAGTCATTGTTTGATTTCAAATCCAAACTTTGAGTATAGAGCCAAAATAAGAGAAAATGCTTCACTGCCCCAATGATTCCAGATGGCAGTGTGTTGCACAGCTTTGGGAACTGGAAACGTGACCGTTTGAATGGCCCATCATATCAATGGGAGTCTGTGATAGATAGAACTCCTAGTAAACTCTGCCTGAAATGGCGTCAGAGCTCACACCTACCTTCAGCGACGCCCTTTAACCTCTCCCTCACTCTGCTAGCATCTCGCTCAAGGCTACCCTTTCCTTCTTGATCTATGTGAAGGGCCTTAAGGCCAGGAGTTGGGTGTGAGTGATCTGTCCCATCTGCAGTGCTGGAGGCTGGAGTGTCTTCTTACCCTGGTACCATGTACCCCCTCTCAGGTGCAGTGGCCAGTACGGAGGTGAAGATGCGACTGCAGGAGTTTGTGCTGAACAAGAAGAAGGCTCTGGCCCAGAGGAGTCTCAACCACGGGGGGTTGCCCAACGACCCCCGCTACTGGTACGGGTGAGTACTGTCTCACACACACACACACACACACACACACACACTCCTGTCCCGTCAGCTGTGTGGGGATGAGATCACACACACACGAAGGACACAGCAGACTATTTGGTCCTGTTGAGAGGAGCTCTCCCTCCTCAGCCTTGAGTGTTTATTATCGAGCCGTGGAACCCACGTCCAGCTGTGGTCTGTGTGCTCAGTGTTAGGTGATGTGTGAACCCACGTCCAGCTGTGGTCTGTGTGCTCAGTGTTAGGTGCTGTGTGAACCCACGTCCAGCTGTGGTCTGTGTGCTCAGTGTTAGGTGATGTGTGAACCCACGTCCAGCTGTGGTCTGTGTGCGTAGTGTTAGGTGCTGTGTGAACCCTCGTCCAGCTGTGGTCTGTGTGCGTAGTGTTAGGTGCTGTGTGAACCCACGTCCAGCTGTGGTCTGTGTGCTCAGTGTTAGGTGCTGTGTGAACCCACGTCCAGCTGTGGTCTGTGTGCTCAGTGTTAGTTGATGTGTGAACCCACGTCCAGCTGTGGTCTGTGTGCTCAGTGTTAGTTGATGTGTGAACCCACGTCCAGCTGTGGTCTGTGTGCTCAGTGTTAGGTGCTGTGTGAACCCACGTCCAGCTGTGGTCTGTGTGCTCAGTGTTAGGTGATGTGTGAACCCACGTCCAGCTGTGGTCTGTGTGCTCAGTGTTAGGTGCTGTGTGAACCCACGTCCAGCTGTGGTCTGTGTGCTCAGTGTTAGGTGCTGTGTGAAACCTCGTCCAGCTGTGGTCTGTGTGCTCAGTGTTAGGTGCTGTGTGAACCCACGTCCAGCTGTGGTCTGTGTGCTCAGTGTTAGTTGATGTGTGAACCCACGTCCAGCTGTGGTCTGTGTGCTCAGTGTTAGGTGCTGTGTGAACCCACGTCCAGCTGTGGTCGGTGTGCTCAGTGTTAGGTGCTGTGTGAACCCACGTCCAGCTGTGGTCTGTGTGCTCAGTGTTAGGTGCTGTGTGAACCCACGTCCAGCTGTGGTCTGTGTGCGTAGTGTTAGGTGCTGTGTGAACCCACGTCCAGCTGTGGTCTGTGTGCTCAGTGTTAGGTGCTGTGTGAACCCACGTCCAGCTGTGGTCTGTGTGCTCAGTGTTAGGTGCTGTGTGAACCCACGTCCAGCTGTGGTCTGTGTGCGTAGTGTTAGGTGCTGTGTGAACCCACGTCCAGCTGTGGTCTGTGTGCTCAGTGTTAGTTGATGTGTGAACCCACGTCCAGCTGTGGTCTGTGTGCTCAGTGTTAGGTGCTGTGTGAACCCACGTCCAGCTGTGGTCTGTGTGCTCAGTGTTAGGTGCTGTGTGAACCCACGTCCAGCTGTGGTCTGTGTGCTCAGTGTTAGTTGATGTGTGAACCCACGTCCAGCTGTGGTCTGTGTGCTCAGTGTTAGGTGCTGTGTGAACCCACGTCCAGCTGTGGTCGGTGTGCTCAGTGTTAGGTGCTGTGTGAACCCACGTCCAGCTGTGGTCTGTGTGCTCAGTGTTAGGTGCTGTGTGAACCCACGTCCAGCTGTGGTCTGTGTGCGTAGTGTTAGGTGCTGTGTGAACCCACGTCCAGCTGTGGTCTGTGTGCTCAGTGTTAGGTGCTGTGTGAACCCACGTCCAGCTGTGGTCTGTGTGCTCAGTGTTAGGTGCTGTGTGAACCCACGTCCAGCTGTGGTCTGTGTGCTCAGTGTTAGGTGCTGTGTGAACCCACGTCCAGCTGTGGTCTGTGTGCTCAGTGTTAGGTGCTGTGTGAACCCACGTCCAGCTGTGGTCTGTGTGCTCAGTGTTAGGTGCTGTGTGAACCCACGTCCAGCTGTGGTCTGTGTGCTCAGTGTTAGGTGCTGTGTGAACCCACGTCCAGCTGTGGTCTGTGTGCTCAGTGTTAGGTGCTGTGTGAACCCACGTCCAGCTGTGGTCTGTGTGCTCAGTGTTAGGTGCTGTGTGAACCCACGTCCAGCTGTGGTCTGTGTGCTCAGTGTTAGGTGCTGTGTGAACCCACGTCCAGCTGTGGTCTGTGTGCTCAGTGTTAGGTGCTGTGTGAACCCACGTCCAGCTGTGGTCTGTGTGCTCAGTGTTAGGTGCTGTGTGAAACCTCGTCCAGCTGTGGTCTGTGTGCTCAGTGTTAGGTGCTGTGTGAACCCACGTCCAGCTGTGGTCTGTGTGCTCAGTGTTAGGTGCTGTGTGAACCCACGTCCAGCTGTGGTCTGTGTGCTGTGTTAGGTGCTGTGTGAACCCACGTCCAGCTGTGGTCTGTGTGCTCAGTGTTAGGTGCTGTGTGAACCCACGTCCAGCTGTGGTCTGTGTGCTCAGTGTTAGGTGCTGTGTGAACCCACGTCCAGCTGTGGTCTGTGTGCTCAGTGTTAGGTGCTGTGTGCGCGATCATGTTTTAGAACGAGTTTATAAAAGTCGTTAGTAGAAACTGTGTGATCACTGTTTTGCAATTGTCTTAGTAAAATCATCCAGCACTCAGCACACACATACAGTAAACCACTTCTCCACTACTACCATAATGACCCAGTGGAGTATTGATTCAGTATTATCAGGACTCTCTCCCTCCCTCTCTCTCAATGTAAAGAGTCTCTCAGCACTTTAAAGCTGCCAGTCGTTCAGACCTGAAGAGAGGTAGAGAGGGGAGGTATATGCACCACAGAGTGTGTTCACTAGACCAGAACATGGGTTTGGGCCTGGGCCAGCACAGTTTACCTTACCGCCTGAGATCAGTCCTGCTCTGTAGCACTAGCTAACCTCTGTTCTGCCCATCTTCCAGCCCAGGCTGACTGGAAACCAATCTCCTCAGGCTGTACCTCAGGCTGTACCTCAGGCTGCCCGACCCACTACTGAGGCACAGTTTTAGACTATTGAGACACACCCTATCCTGTAATCCTGTGTGAGGAGTGAGGTCGTGGCTTTAGACTATTGACCCCCCCCCCCCACCACCGCAGTGTTGTGTAATGAGGTAGCCTAGTGGTTAGAGCGTTGGACTAGTAACCGGGAGGTTCCAAGATCGAATCCCAGAGCTGACGAGGTAAAAATTTGACGTTCTGCCCCTGAACAAGGCAGTTAACCCACTGTTCCTAGGCTGTCATTGTAAATAATAATTTGTTCTTAACTAGTTAAATAAAGGTTAAAAAAAAATGTTTAAATGAAGGATCTGATGGTTTCTCTCTCTCTCTGTGTGTGTGTGTGTGTGTGTGTGTGTGTGTGTGTGTGTGTGTGTGTGTGTGTGTGTGTGTGTGTGTGTGTGTTGCTGCAGGAAAACTCAGCACACTTCCCTGGACCAGAGCTCTCCTCCTCAGACTGGTATGGGTACCTACAACCACCCTGTCCTGGGCATCTACAACGCTAGAGACGACTTCCCCCTCCGCAAGACAGGTACTAAACACACACACACCTTGCTCTGCTAGAGGATTGCCCTGTAGGCTCTCTGTGGGCTCACACCTTGCTCTGCTAGAGGACTGTCCTGTAGGCTCTCTGTGGGCTCACACCTTGCTCTGCTAGAGGACTGTCCTGTAGGCTCTCTGTGGGCTCACACCTTGCTCTGCCAGAGGACTGTCCAGTAGGCTCTCTGTGGGCTCACACCTTGCTCTGCTAGAGGACTGTCCTGTAGGCTCTCTGTGGGCTCACACCTTGCTCTGCTAGAGGACTGTCCAGTAGGCTCTCTGTGGGCTCACACCTTGCTCTGCTAGAGGACTGTCCAGTAGGCTCTCTGTGGGCTCACACCTTGCTCTGCTAGAGGACTGTCCTGTAGGCTCTCTGTGGGCTCACACCTTGCTCTGCTAGAGGACTGTCCAGTAGGCTCTCTGTGGGCTCACACCTTGCTCTGCTAGAGGACTGTCCAGTAGGCTCTCTGTGGGCTCACACCTTGCTCTGCTAGAGGACTGTCCTGTAGGCTCTCTGTGGGCTCACACCTTGCTCTGCTAGAGGACTGTCCAGTAGGCTCTCTGTGGGCTCACACCTTGCTCTGCTAGAGGACTGTCCTGTAGGCTCTCTGTGGGCTCACACCTTGCTCTGCTAGAGGACTGTCCAGTAGGCTCTCTGTGGGCTCACACCTTGCTCTGCTAGATGACTGTCCTGTAGGCTCTCTGTGGGCTCACACCTTGCTCTGCTAGATGACTGTCCTGTAGGCTCTCTGCGGGCTCACACCTTGCTCTGCTAGAGGACTGTCCAGTATGCTCTCTGTGGGCTCACACCTTGCTCTGCTAGAGGACTGTCCTGTAGGCTCTCTGTGGGCTCACACCTTGCTCTGCTAGAGGACTGTCCAGTAGGCTCTCTGTGGGCTCACACCTTGCTCTGCTAGAGGACTGCCCTGTAGGCTCTCTGTGGGCTCACACCTTGCTCTGCTAGAGGACTGTCCTGTAGGCTCTCTGCGGGCTCACACCTTGCTCTGCTAGAGGACTGTCCAGTAGGCTCTCTGCGGGTTCACACCTTGCTCTGCTAGAGGACTGTCCTGTAGGCTCTCTGTGGGCTCACACCTTGCTCTGCTAGAGGACTGTCCAGTAGGCTCTCTGTGGGCTCACACCTTGCTCTGCTAGAGGACTTCCTGTAGGCTCTCTGTGGGCTCACACCTTGCTCTGCTAGAGGACTGTCCAGTAGGCTCTCTGTGGGCTCACACCTTGCTCTGCTAGAGGACTGTCCTGTAGGCTCTCTGTGGGCTCACACCTTGCTCTGCTAGATGACTGTCCAGTAGGCTTTCTGCGGGCTCACACCTTGCTCTGCTAGAAGACTGTCCAGTAAGCTCTCTGTGGGTTCACACCTTGCTCTGCTAGAGGACTGTCCTATAGGCTTTCTGTGGGCTCACACCTTGCTCTGCTAGAAGACTGTCCAGTAGGCTCTCTGTGGGCTCACACCTTGCTCTGCTAGAGGACTGTCCTCTGGCTTTCTGTGGGCTCACACCTTGCTCTGCTAGAAGACTGTCCAGTAGGCTCTCTGCGGGCTCACACCTTGCTCTGCAAGAGGACTGTCCTATAGGCTCTCTGCGGGCTCACACCTTGCTCTGCTTGAAGACTGTCCAGTAGGCTCTCTGCGGGCTCACACCTTGCTCTGCTAGAGGACTGTCCAGTAGGCTCTCTGCGGGCTCACACCTTGCTCTGCTAGAGGACTGTCCAGTAGGCTCTCTGCGGGCTCACACCTTGCTCTGCTAGAGGACTGTCCAGTAGGCTCTCTCTGGGCTCACACCTTGCTCTGCTAGAGGACTGTCCAGTAGGCTCTCTGTGGGCTCACACCTTGCTCTGCTAGAGGACTGTCCAGTAGGCTCTCTGTGGGCTCACACCTTGCTCTGCTAGAGGACTGTCCAGTAGGCTATCTGTGGGTTCACACCTTGCTCTGCTAGAGGACTGTCCAGTAGGCTCTCTGTGGGCTCACACCTTGCTCTGCTAGAGGACTGTCCAGTAGACTCTCTGTGGGCTCACACCTTGCTCTGCTAGAGGACTGCCCTGTAGGCTCTCTGTGGGCTCACACCTTGCTCTGCTAGAGGACTGTCCAGTAGGCTCTCTGTGGGCTCACACCTTGCTCTGCTAGAAGACTGTCCAGTAGACTGTCTGTGGGCTCACACCTCCCCTCATTTAGATAGTATTAGAGCCTCCCACCATTAATCAAACCCAAATTAGGCTGTCAGGGGTTCTGCTGCCCCCTCAGTGGAATCCCCAGGGCTCTGAGAGGTACTGTAAAGCTGTGAGGGGGGTTATGAGGTTCACTTCAGCAAAGCAGCACTGAGAAGATATACGTTATTTGAGTTCTAGATGAACTGCTGATATTAATATTGACTATCTTCACCACCTAAAACGTTCCAGACATCCATTGCTATTCTGGCATGTCCTACTGTACCGACGGGGGGGATTGAAAGGTACTGTAATATGTGATGGACCTTTTATCACCCTGCCAATGTTTTCTAAATCATACATCATGACAAATCCCAGAGTGAACAAAAAAAACCTTTCTATAGTTTAGAGAGGTGTACTCTACTGACAGTAGACGAAGTGGAAACTAAAATGGTGCGGCCGTGCCGGGCTGTGAAGCGGTGGTCTTCCAGTATAATTATTCACTTAGCGGGCTGGGCCTGTATGAACAGAGCACGGCCATGTTGACTCTAGCCCCAAGGCTGACTCAAACTGCAGATACACCGCAGTTGACACTGGCCACTGAGACCACATTCCACCCAGACTGAGAGAGACGAGACGGGAGGAGAGGGTGCCGGGGGAGTAGAACAGGGGGAGTGTGGGGAAACAGGAAGGTGGAAGAAGAGAAAAGCCTCAAGGCTGCACATAGACCACAGTTCACACTGGCCACATTCCACAGGAGGAGAAAGATTTTAGAAAAGAGAAGGTTGGAGAATATGAGGGAGGAGGAGAGTTTAGAAAAGAGAAGGTTGGAGAATAGGAGAGATGAGGGAGGGAGGAGGAGAGTTTAGAAAAGAGAAGGTTGGAGAATAGGATAGATGAGGGAGGGAGGGAGGGAGGGAGGGAGGGAGGGAGGAGAGTTTAGGAAATTACTTTTACCTTTACCTGCAGTTCTTTAACAGTGGTGGGCATGAAGGAAAATTAGACAAGGAGCGGAAGCCTCTTAAGAACATTGAGGCCTACATGCTGTGTTAGCTACATACATGCTGTGTTAGCTACATACATGCTGTGTTAGCTACATACATGCTGTGTTAGCTACATACATGCTGTGTTAGCTACATACATGCTGTGTTAGCTACATACATGCTGTGTTAGCTACATACATGCTGTGTTAGCTACATACATGCTGTGTTAGCTACATACATGCTGTGTTAGCTACATACATGCTGTGTTAGCTACATACATGCTGTGTTAGCTACATACATGCTGTGTTAGCTACATACATGCTGTGTTAGCTACATACATGCTGTGTTAGCTACATACATGCTGTGTTAGCTACATACATGCTGTGTTAGCTACATACATGCTGTGTTAGCTACATACATGCTGTGTTAGCTACATACATGCTGTGTTAGCTACATACATGCTGTGTTAGCTACATACATGCTGTGTTAGCTACATACATGCTGTGTTAGCTACATACATGCTGTGTTAGCTACATACATGCTGTGTTAGCTACATGCTAGCAATTTCGCCATTAGAGACTTTGGATTAACAAACCATTTACTCTAGCTAGTATACCTCAAACTGAACCAACTTTTTACAGAACATGCCTTTGTCAATAACATGGAGGTTCGTGAAGCGATGCAGGGAGATCTTGTCAGTTTTGTGGGGTTTACTTATGTTAATTCTAGGTTAGGCACCGTTCAAAGAGCTTCTTATTTCATTGCTTCTACATAAATGTGGGGGCTGATAATGTGCTTTTGATTCAGCGTTGTTGCGTTTATTTTTTATTTTTCATTGTAAATATTGTTTGGTTGAATTCATCTAAATGTCCATACTAGCTACGCAATTTTTGTGTGTGTGATTTAGACGCCGGTAATCTCCCCACACCCCTCCCCCAAAGATTTGACATGCATAACACTTAGTCTCCCGCTGTCTGGCTTTCCCTCCCCATTTATAGGGGTTTGTAGACAGGCTGACAGGCTTTATATCACAATGTGGTTCCATCTTTCATCAATGGGACACTCACTGTTAACCTCTCTAGGGTATGTGGGACGAAATCGCCCCACCTACTCAACAGCCAGTGGAATCCCGTAGCGCGATATTCAAATACCTTAGAAATGCTATTACTTCAATTTCTCAAACATATGACTATTTTACACCATTTTAAAGACAAGACTCTCGTTAATCTAACCACACTGTCCGATTTCAAAAAGGCTTTACAACGAAAGCAAAACATTAGATTATGTCAGCAGAGTACCCAGCCAGAAATAATCAGACACCCATTTTTCAAGCTAGCATATAATGTCACAAAAAACAAAACCACAGCTAAATGCAGCACTAACCTTTGATGATCTTCATCAAATGACACTCCTAGGACATTATGTTATACAATACATGCATGTTTTGTTCAATCAAGTTCATATTTATATCAAAAACCAGCTTTTTACATTAGCATGTGACGTTCAGAACTAGCATTCCCACCGAACACTTCCGGTGAGTTTACTAAATTACTCACAAAAAACACAATTATTTTAAGAATTATAGATACAGAACTCCTTTATGCAATCGCGGTGTCCGATTTTAAAATAGCTTTTTGGTGAAAGCACATTTTGCAATATTCTGAGTAGATAGCCCGGCCATCATGGCTAGCTATTTTGACACCCACCAAGTTTGGTACTCACCAAACTCAGATTTACTATAAGAAAAATTGGATTACCTTTGCTGTTCTTCGTCAGAATGCACTCCCAGGACTTCTACTTCAATAACAAATGTTGGTTTGGTTCCAAATAATCCATAGTTATATCCAAATAGCGGCGTTTTGTTCGTGCGTTCAAGACACTATCCGACTATCCGAAGGGTAAAGAAGGGTGACGCGCCCGGCGCGTTTCGTGACAAAAAAATTCAAAATATTCCATTACCGTACTTCGAAGCATGTCAAACGCTGTTTAAAATCAATTTTTATGCGATTTTTCTCGTAAAAAAGCGATAATATTCCGACCGGAAAACCCTGTTTTCGTTCAAAGACGAAAAAATAAAACCATGGAGTCGTCTCGTGCACGCGCCCCCAGTCTCATTGTTCTCAGATCAACCACTATCCAAATGCGCTACTGTTTTTCAGCCATGGCCTGCAAAGTCATCATTCAACGTTCTGGCGCCTTCTGAGAGCCTATGGGAGCGTTAGAAAATGTCACGTTACAGCAGAGATCCCCTGTTTTGGATAGAGATGATCAAGAAGGCCAAGAAATAGTCAGAGAGGGCGCTTCCTGTTTGGAATCTTCTCAGGTTTTGGCCTGCCAAATGAGTTCTGTTATACTCACAGACACCATTCAAACAGTTTTAGAAACTTTGGAGTGTTTTCTATCCAAAGCTAATAATCATATGCATATTCTAGTTTCTGGGCAGGAGTAATAATCAGATTAAATCGGGTACGTTTTTTATCTGGCCGTGAAAATACTGCCCCCTATCCATAACAAGTTAAGATTGATTGTTTTTTATAAGATAAGTTTAATGCTAGCTAGCACCTTACACAAGGGCAGCAAGAGGCCAAGGTAACAGGTAGTCAGCCTGCCACGCAGGCTCCTCATGGAGTGCAATGTAAGGCAGGTGGTTAGAGCGTTGGACTAGGAACCGGAAGGTTGCAAAAACGAATCCCCGAGCTGACAAGGTAAAAGTCTGTCGTTCTGCACCTGAACAAGGCAGTTAACCCACCGTTCCTAGGCCGTCATTGAAAATAAGAATGTGTTCTTAACTAACTTGCCTAGTTAAATAAATAAATCGACAAATTGGTCTGCAAAAATACCGATTACCGATTGTTATGAAAACTTGAAATCGGCCCTAATTAATTGGCCATTCCGATTAATCGGTCGACCTCTAGAATCAATCCATGTTCCTCTTTTGTCTCTTCTCAGATGGGAGACCATTACATTTGACCAAACGTGTGTCATGCCATCCATTCAGTAGTGCCTTACATGATTATATTTGACCCCCCCAGACTTTCCCCCGTAGTGGCGCAGTCCGCGGCCACCTTTGAATTATGAAACTAGCGCCTGCATCATTAGTCTGTCACTTGTTAAACGGAGAGAAACAAACGTGTGAATAAAAACAAGGATGGAGGGAGCAGTGGCGAGAGAGAGAGGGCTCTTGTTGTTCCACTCCTGCTTTGTGTCCTTTGTTTTTCCAAAAGGCCTGAAATAGCGCCCTGGCTGGATAATTAGTCCTGGACTTCTATTGGTTAGCAGTGTCCCTACAGAGAGCCCTGATTGTCCATGCCGTGTAAACAGAACATTAGCATCATTGCAGAACGTGGTAGTCATGACATTGCGTTCCCTCTCTCCGTCCTTGTCTTTCTAAATTCTCTCCATTTGAATGCACACTGACAAAGCCTGCTGTAATTGGCAACGTCGCTCCCAGAAATCAGTTCATTCCCCTCTACACTCTCATTTCCTTGTTGACGTGGCTAGCGCAGCTTTTCCCAACGCTCAACGCTCTGTACATTGTAATGGGGAGGAAACGTACCTCATCCACCTCCATGATGGTGTACAGCAGCACAGGTTGTGTAACTTAGTCGTTGGTTAGATAAAATGGACCCTGTTTGATCGACAGGTTTAACCTCGAGAACGGTTTGCCTCATCAAAACGGGTTTCTGTTTACTGCAGTTTGAGTTGCAGGGATAAGGTATGACAGAGCCATCTCAGAACCATAGACCTCCCTTGAGTCTTAGCCTCTGTTACAAGCCTGGGTTGTGTTGGTCATAGTCAGATAACCATATCTGTTCTCTCTCTCTCTATCTTTCGCTCTCTCTCGCTCTCTCTCGCTCTCTCTCGCTCTCTCTCGCTCTCTCTCGCTCTCTCTCGCTCTCTCTCGCTCTCTCTCGCTCTCTCTCGCTCTCTCTTTCTGTGTGTGTCTGTCTTGTAGCCTCTGAGCCCAACCTGAAGCTACGTTCTCGTCTGAAGCAGAAGGTGAGCGAGCGACGGAGCAGCCCCCTACTGAGGCGTAAAGACAGCCCGATCACAACCGCCAAGAAACGCTCACTGGATATGGCAGGTAGGACACACCCCCAACGCTGTGGAGAGGAACGGCCAGGAGGTTCAGACCTCGCACCCAACAGAGCTGTGTAGTACATTTAACATGGAAGAGATGACTGACTGGTTTATATTAGGTTGATGTTGTACTGTAGCTGTAGACTTGGTGTGTAACAGTCATGATGGAGTTACGATATGAATACATTCTGTAGATTCAGCGTGTAACAGCGCTCCTGGATCCGGCCCCAGCTCTCCTAACAGCATCAACAACATCCCCAATGAGAACGGCGTCACTGTGGCAGTCTCCAACAGCATTGATGTGTCCCTGGCTCAGCGGCTGTGTGGTGGTGAACTCAGCCAGCTGTCTCTGTACACGTCCCCCTCCCTCCCCAACATCACCCTAGGTCTGCCCGCCACGGCCACCTCTGCTTCCAATGTAAGACTCTGTTGAGATATTGTTTCTCATCTTCTCTTCTCTCTCTCTCTCTCTCTGTATCTCTCACTCTATCTATATATCTATATATCTATATGTATATATGTATATATATATATGTGTCTCCCTGTGTGTGCTGGTCAGTCTTTTTCTGTAGTCACACAGGATTTACGGTATGTTGCCTGTGAAAAAAGGCCAATGCTTATGACGCCCTTTCAAACAGTCCCAATTTAACCACATTCTTGCCTTTTTATGTATCCCGTGCGCATGCCGGCACCATTGACGAATGGGGGTAGGGAGTGGGAGTAGGGGGTGGGAGTGGGAATGGGAGTAGGGAGTGGGAATGAGAGTAGGGAGTGGGAATGGGAGTAGGGAGTAGGGTGTGGGAGTAGGAGGTGGGAGTGGGAGGTGGGAGTGGGAGGTGGGAGTGGGAGGTGGGAGTGGGAGTAGGAGGTGGGAGTAGGGAATGGGAGTAGGGAGTAGGGTGTGGGAGTAGGGTGTGGGAGTGGGAGGTGGGAGTGGGAGGTGGGAGTGGGAGGTGGGAGTGGGAGGTGGGAGTGGGAGGTGGGAGTGGGAGGGTGGGAGTGGGAGGTGGGAGTAGGAGGTGGGAGTGGGAGGTGGGAGGTGGGAGGTGGGAGGTGGGAGTGGGAGGTGGGAGTGGGAGGTGGGAGTAGGAGGTGGGAGTGGGAGGTGGGAGGTGGGAGGTGGGAGTAGGAGGTGGGAGTGGGAGGTGGGAGTGGGAGGTGGGAGTGGGAGGTGGGAGTGGGAGGTGGGAGTAGGGGGTGGGAGTAGGAGGTAGGAGGAGGAGTAGGGTGTGCCGATGTGGGTGGGTGTGTATTGTAATAAATCCAGTGAATATACACCACAAAGAAATCCATGATTCATTTTTTGTTTTGGCAGGTCCTTCGAAACATACAACTAATAAAATGTATTTTCAGAAGAATAGAATAGCCTATTTTGAGTTGAATTATGTTACTGGTATGGACAACCTATAGGCAACATGGCTGTGCAATGCAAATAAAATCAATAGTTTATTTTGTTCATTAAGCAGACTTAATGAACACTTACATTCCCCTGCATTAAGCACACTTACATTCCCCTGCATTGATCACGGACAACACACATGTATTTTATAGTAAGAACATAATGCAATATAACCAAATAATAAAATATCAATAATATTTTTCACACACTACTCCAGTGTCCCGGGAACGTGTGGAACCTCGGTCATATAACAAAGTTCTATTTGAAAAGAAACACTGGCCAAATAGTTTTATGTGCTTTACAAACTGCTCTTTCTGCTCATGTAAAGAAATACAAAACACCTGTAGGATGATTTGACAAGGTAACTTTTTTTGTTCCACGTTTGGTCTTTATTTTCCTGCCCTCACTCTGCTTTGTTAGATATCACGCACATTGGTAGCTTGCTAGCAAACGTCCTCGCCAACTGCTTCTTTAATAGTAGCAGCAGACAGTTATCGAAATAGAACTGGAATCGTAGCAGAACACGTTCAACATAATAAATGTCCTACTGCAGTCATTTTACCATCACCAGAAAATGTGATTACACCATCGTGTGCTTTCTCTCCTTTCAAACTGCCCATCAGTTATTTTTTCTGAAGACCGATGGCCTACAAGTTAAAAATGCATGTTAACCCATAATTTATTATTAAACATCAGGACCTTTAAATATGTATCTGTCAAAGTCAAGGAAAAAAATGAAATGTCAGTGTGTGTGTTCTCCCAGGCTAAATGTCAGTGTGTGTGTTCTCCCAGGCTAAATGTCACTGTGTGTGTTCTCCCAGGCTAAATGTCACTGTGTGTGTTCTCCCAGGCTAAATGTCACTGTGTGTGTTCTCCCAGGCTAAATGTCACTGTGTGTGTTCTCCCAGGCTAAATGTCAGTGTGTGTGTTCTCCCAGGCTAAATGTCAGTGTGTGTGTTCTCCCAGGCTAAATGTCAGTGTGTGTGTTCTCCCAGGCTAAATGTCAGTGTGTGTGTTCTCCCAGGCTAAATGTCAGTGTGTGTGTTCTCCCAGGCTAAATGTCAGTGTGTGTGTTCTCCCAGGCTAAATGGCGGTGTGTGTTCTCCCAGGCTAAATGGCGGTGTGTGTTCTCCCAGGCTAAATGTCAGTGTGTGTGTTCTCCCAGGCTAAATGTCAGTGTGTGTGTTCTCCCAGGCTAAATGTCAGTGTGTGTGTTCTCCCAGGCTAAATGTCAGTGTGTGTGTTCTCCCAGGCTAAATGTCAGTGTGTGTGTTCTCCCAGGCTAAATGGCAGTGTGTGTGTTCTCCCAGGCTAAATGTCAGTGTGTGTGTTCTCCCAGGCTAAATGTCAGTGTGTGTGTGTTCTCCCAGGCTAAATGTCAGTGTGTGTGTTCTCCCAGGCTAAATGTCAGTGTGTGTGTTCTCCCAGGCTAAATGTCAGTGTGTGTGTTCTCCCAGGCTAAATGTCAGTGTGTGTGTTCTCCCAGGCTAAATGTCAGTGTGTGTGTTCTCCCAGGCTAAATGTCAGTGTGTGTGTTCTCCCAGGCTAAATGTCAGTGTGTGTGTTCTCCCAGGATAAATGGCGGTGTGTGTTCTCCCAGGCTAAATGGCGGTGTGTGTTCTCCCAGGCTAAATGTCAGTGTGTGTTCTCCCAGGCTAAATGTCAGTGTGTGTGTTCTCCCAGGCTAAATGGCGGTGGGTGGGTGTGTGTTCTCCCAGGCTAAATGGCGGTGGGTGGGTGTGTGTTCTCCCAGGCTAAATGTCAGTGTGTGTTCTCCCAGGCTAAATGGCGGTGGGTGGGTGTTCTCCCAGGCTAAATGGCGGTGGGTGGGTGTGTGTTCTCCCAGGCTAAATGGCGGTGGGTGGGTGTGTGTTCTCCCAGGCTAAATGGCGGTGGGTGGGTGTTCTCCCAGGCTAAATGGCGGTGGGTGGGTGGGTGTTCTCCCAGGCTAAATGGCGGTGGGTGGGTGGGTGTTCTCCCAGGCTAAATGGCGGTGGGTGGGTGGGTGTTCTCCCAGGCTAAATGGCGGTGGGTGGGGGGTGTTCTCCCAGGCTAAATGGCGGTGGGTGGGTGTGTTTCTCCCAGGCTAAATGGCGGTGGGTGGGTGTGTGTTCTCCCAGGCTAAATGGCGGTGGGTGGGTGTGTGTTCTCCCAGGCTAAATGGCGGTGGGTGGGTGTGTTTCTCCCAGGCTAAATGGCGGTGGGTGGGTGTTGTTCTCCCAGGCTAAATGGCCGGTGGGTGGGTGGGTGTTCTCCCAAGGCCTAAATGGCGGGTGGGTGGCTGGTGATTCTCCCAGGCTTAAATGGCGGTGGGTGGGTGGTGTGTTTCTCCCAGGCTAACTGGCGCTCAGGTCTGTGGGTATGGTTGTGTTCTCCCATGCTAAATGGCGGTCGGGTGGTGTGTGGTGTTCTCCCAGGCTAAATGGCAGTGTCCGTGGGGGTGTTCCAAGGAGCTAATGGGGGTGGGTGTGTGTTCTCCCAGGCTAAATGGCGGTGGGTGGGTGTTCTCCCAGGCTAAAATGGCGGTGGGTGGGTGGGTGTTCTCCCAGGCTAAATGGCGGTGGGTGGGTGGGTGTTCTCCCAGGCTAAATGGCGGTGGGTGGGTGTTCTCCCAGGCTAAATGGCGGTGGGTGTGTGTTCTCCCAGGCTAAATGACGGTGGGTGGGTGTGTGTTTCTCCCAGGCTAAATGCCAAATCATTTCTGTGACAATAGAAGGACGGCTCAACAACAGAATTACATTTTTTTATGGAGGAAATATAAATGCATTACAAGCATTTCTGTGAAGCTTTGTGATCGACGAGGACAAGTTTGATGTCAGACAACAATATAATGCTTAAATGTGTGCCAAAGCCGGTAAAATGAAAGGCAAGGTTTTATACTGAGGGGGTGGCGGGACTTTTAAACATAATACCACTATCATTACTAGGTCGGTTGGCAGAAATCGAAGTACAGGCTTTCTTACCTGCAACACCTTTCACAGATAAAGAAAAGTTGCCCTACTTTCATCTTCGTATGAACGGGATATTTCTATCTAATCTTTCCTCTCCCTCTTT
>NC_042995.1:4991599-5102770 GCF_901001165.1 Salmo trutta | reverse complement strand
GGGAGAGAGAGAGGGAAGGAAAAATAAGGTGGAGAGGGAGGGAGTGAAGAAGGGAAAAGAGCAGCTTGTTTGTGGAGGAGGACGGGGATGAGGTAGCTGGCGAGGGTTCTGACGTCAACGCTGTTCCTCTGGCACCCTGCCACAGGCCTGCCAGTAACACACACACACACACACACACACACACACACACACACACAGTCTTGTACAACTAACCTTGTGGGGACACACCCTTCAGTCCCATTCAAAATCCTATTTTCCATAACCTGTACCCTAACCTGAGCTCCTAAACCTAATTCTATCTTTAACCCTAAACCTCTGAGAAATATCATTTGACTTTGTGTGGACCCCAAAAATGTTTTACTTTTCTTGTGGGGACTTCTGTTAAACACACACGCACACACTAGACCGGAGTAAAATACATTGCTGTGTTTCAATTTCACCTGAATACTTTTATCTGGAAGACTTTTTGCAGTGCAGACATTTTGCAGTGCACTTGTGTTGAATGACTTAGATAATTGTACACTATTAATATGGATCAAAACAAAGTAGCACACTAGACATTTCCAAGTCGGCCTACTAACTGACCGACACTGATGAATGCTTAAAATACAAATCATTCTTTCTGCCCATTGTGTACACACAGGAACACTGCCAAGAGATGTTCCCCTGTACAGACTGGGATGACTGATTCATTTCCCTGGCACACACACTATCTCTCCTTTCTTTCATCCCTCCTTTTCTTTCCCTTTTAACAAGCTCCATTTGGTTTTTCAACTAGTGCTCTGAGGTTTCCCATTGACCGTTCACAGTGCATGAGAACCTACACACTGGAGTCTCTGGAGACAGAGAGGATTGGGGCCAATGGACCCCTGTCTCCGTGGACCCCTGATTCGGCTCACAGCCGTTATTACATAGTGATCTAGTTTCCCATTCATGGCCAGTTTGTGTGGATAGGAGATGTGGAGCTCAGTGCACTGCTTTGTGGACAGCTTCTAGCAGCTTCCACTGACTTCAAAAGTCTTAAGGACACACACACACACACACACACACACACACACACACACCTCAATGTTAAAATGTTGACCGCCACGTCTTAGTAAAGCGACATCTTTCACTATAGAACTCCTATACTACTACTGTTGTAACAACTGCAGTAACTACTGTATTACTACTGTATTACTACTTACTGTACTGCATATCATCAATGACTAGACGATGGATTGACCCATACCTTCTCCTTAGATGATGGGCAAGCCCAGTGAGCCCACGGTGGCCCGGCAGCACCAGAGTCACCCAGAGGAGACCGAGGAAGAGCTGAGGGAGCACCAGGCCCTCTCTCCCCAGGACGGAGGCTTTCCGTGTGGGATCGCCATCAAACAAGAGCCCCCAGACCCCCAAGAGAACCAGGAGGAGGACATGCAGCAGGAACTACTGTTCAGACAGGTAGGAGGGGAGGAGTGAGTGTGAGAGAGGGAGCTACCACAGGTCAACACGATGTGCTAGTGATGTCATCCTACGTCATACTTCCAGGGTCATGTCTTGAATAGGTTTCAAGATCATCAATTTATCATCCCATCAGAACAGTCTCAGTTCGTCAGAGCAGGGACTCTACAAGGTGTCAAGCGTTTCACAGGGATGCTGGCCCATGTTGACTCCAATGCTTCCAATATTTGTGTCAAGTTGGCTGGATGTCCTTTGGGTGGTGAACCATTCTTGATACACATGGGAAACTGTTGAGCGTGAAAAACCCAGCAGCGTTGCAAACCGGTGCTCCTGGCACCTACTGCCAGACCCTGTTCAAAGGCACTTGAGTCTTTTGTCTTGCCCATTCACCCTCAATTGCACACAAACACAATCCATGTCTCAATTGTCTCCCAGGCTTAAAATCCTTATTTAACTGTTCTCTTCCACTTCGTCTACACACTGAAGTGGATTTGACAAGTGACATCAGTAAGGGATCACACCATTCACCTGGTCAGTCTTTGTCATGGAAAGAACAATATTTTGTATACTCAGTGTACACCTGGTAGGAGTTGTAGTTCTCATGAAACAATGGTAACTTTTTGGCTTCTTCTTGGACCCAAACATTTTTGAAAACCGGCAAGTAAATTCACTAGCAAACAAGTATACATTTTAATATTTATCTTAAATGACCGCATTTTCATGACTTTGATGATGCAAATTTGAGGCTCATTCTCAGCGTACAAAACGAGAACTTTCATATCGGTATTGACACACACACACACACACACACACACACACACACACACACACACACACACACACACACACACACACACACACACACACACACAATTATCTTGTTTAGCAGTAGTTGTGTTCATTGAATGATCCACTTGGGAAACAATATGCTATTTCCTGTCCCAGGATGCTATGCTTCTGACAGAGTCCTTTAAGGAGAGGAAACCATGCATCTTTCAAATCCACTTACTCTCCTGCAGATGTCATGTGTTTCGGTTCACCTCACATAGCTTGACTGCCACCGTGTGGCCGAATGTTGTAGACACATTATAAAGAGCAGGTGATGTCACAATAGCCATCGGTGGCTGTGTGTCTGTTGCTATCATGCAATGTTGTTTTCTATCCCTCCTTTCTCTTTCCCCTCTCCCTTCTCTCTTTCTCTCTCCTTTCCCCTCCTCTCTCTCCCCTCTTCCACCTCTTTCCTCTCTCTGAGCAGCAGGCCATGTTGTTGGAGCAGCAGAGAATCCACCAGCTGAGAAACTATCAGGCTTCCATGGAGGCAGCCGGTCTGTCAATCACCTTCCCAGGTCACCGCCCCCTCTCCAGGGCCCAATCGTCTCCGGCCTCCGCTTCCTCCTTCCCCATCTCTGTCCCGCCCCCTGAGCCTCCCTCCAAACCTCGCTTCACCACAGGTTAGTAGTAATGCTCTTCTCTCTTATATCAATCACATGTATTTGTAAAGCCCTTTTCCATCAGCAGAAGCCCAGCTTAAAACCTAAAACAGCAAGCAATGCAGATGTAGAAGCATTTTTATACATTTCTCTTTGTCTGTCGCACCTTTATCCCTCATTCTTTTGCTCTGTCTGTCTGTTGTTTCCACTTGTGTGAGTGGATGTGTGTGTGCGTCAGTGGTAATGTCCTGGGTTATTCCTGCAGGGTTGGTGTATGACTCTCTGATGCAGAAGCACCAGTGTATGTGTGGGAACACACACACCCATCCGGAGCACGCCGGCCGCGTCCAGAGCATCTGGTCCAGACTGCAGGAGACAGGACTTAGGGGACAGTGTGAGGTACATTCTAAAGCCTTCAACCGTCCTTCTCTTTGCTATTCTCTGTTATAGTACAATTTCTATTTGTAGTCTTCAAACAAGGATGAATTTCTGTTGCTAGGAGTTACCAACTGATTCATAAAAAGACATCATTGCTTATCCTTTCCATGTACTTTGTCATTTGTGATTCACAGAGAGAATAGAATGGAAATGCTGCATGTCTCCATTTTGTGTGTGTGTGTGTGTGTGTGTGTGTGTGTGTGTGTGTGTGTGTGTGTGTGTGTGTGTGTGTGTGTGTGTGTGTGTGTGTGTGTAGTGTATCCGTGGTAGGAAGGCCACTCTGGAGGAGCTCCAGACAGTCCACTCTGAAGCCCACGTCCTGCTGTATGGAACCAACCCCCTCCGACAGAAACTAGACTGTTCAGTCACGCCCATGTTGGTCAGATTACCATGTGGAGGAGTGGGGGTGAGTGTTGCTTCTCTTCTTTCTCCTCTTCGTCGTCCTCCTCCCCTTCTTTCATCTCCTCTTTCTCCTCTGCCTCCTCCTATTTCTCCTCCTCATCTTCGTTTTCCTCCTCCTCAATGGTCAAATCGTTAACCCCGTTTATATTTTGGCAATGAACCCATTTATCTACTTCACCAAAGTCAAATGAACACGTCTCTGTGTCCGGTATGAAGGAAGTTAGAGGTAGTTTCACGAGTCAATGCTAGCTGGCGTTAGCACAATAACTGGACGTCTATGGTAACAGCTATAATGCTAGCTTATGGTAACATGCAAGCTGTTACCACAGACGTCCAGTCATTGTGCTTACGCTAGTTAGCAACTCCTTTCAAACTGCACGCAGACATAAAAATGGCATCCACAAGTTCATCTGACTCTGGGGAAGTAGATAAAGGGCTTCATTGTCAACATCCTGACGTGTCCCTTTAACTGTGATGATGATGATTGCAGGTGGACAGTGACACCATCTGGAACGAGGTCCATTCCTCTACTGCAGTTCGTCTGGCTGTAGGTTCTGTGGTGGAGCTGGTGTTCAAAGTGGCCACTGGTGAACTGAAGGTGCGTTCTCTCTACCCTCCTCTTCTCCTTTTCATCCCTCTATCCCTCCATTAATGTTAGGTCGCTCTACACTTTTTCCCCCCTTTACAAAGAATGCCCTCAATCTCTCCCCCTCATGGATGGAGTTGTGGGTAATGTAGTTGTTGCGTCTGGTTCCCAGAACGGCTTTGCTGTGGTTCGACCCCCTGGACACCATGCAGAAGAGAGCACTCCCATGGGCTTCTGCTACTTTAACTCAGTAGCCATTGCAGCCCGACTGCTCCAACAGAGACTCAACGTCTGCAAGATCCTCATAGTAGACTGGGTGAGTTTGTGCTGGTCCTTCACCTGACCTTTTAAAGAGAACGTGGGTTTTGTAAATGACTGTAGAATTACCATTGGATGTAAGAAGAAGAAATGGGACAAAGGTCATCTGATTGGCCTTGTGTGCTGTCCATCAGGATGTTCACCATGGCAACGGGACCCAGCAGGCATTTTACGATGACCCCAACGTGCTGTACCTGTCTCTCCATCGATACGACGATGGAAACTTCTTCCCTGGCAGCGGAGCACCCGACGAGGTAATGGTGACAAATCTCATGGAATCGTGTGTGTGTGTGTGTGTGTATGTGTTTTCTCATGGCTATTCCTCCCATCCCTTCTCTGTCAGGTGGGCAGTGGTCCAGGAGTAGGTTTTAACGTTAACATGGCCTTCACCGGTGGGCTGGAGCCACCTATGGGAGATGCAGAGTACCTGGCAGCCTTCAGGTAACACTTACCCCACCATGCCACCAGGGGTCTTTTCACAGTCCCCAGGTCCAGAACCATTTAAAGAAAGCATACAGTATTATATAGAGCCATTATTGCATGGAACTCCCTTCCATCTCATATTGTTCAAATGAACAGCAGACCTGGTTTCATAAAACAGATAAAGCCACACCTCACGGCACCATCCTCTCCACTACTTGACCTAGATAGTTTGTGTGTACAGTATGTATTGATGTGTAGGCTATGTGTGCCGTTTTTAAATGTATATAGTTCTGTCCTTGTGCTGTTCTTGTCTATGTTCTGTATTATGTTATGTTTCCTGTTCTTTGTGGACCCCAGGAAGTGGATCTGCTGCTTTCACAACAGCTAATGATTCTAATAAAATACCAGATATCAAAAAACACACATGAACTGAAGGGTGACCAACTCTCTCTCCCCCTCTCCCTAGGTCTGTGGTGATGCCCATAGCTAATGAATTTGCTCCTGACGTGGTGCTGGTTTCCTCAGGCTTCGATGCCGTCGAGGGTCACCCTCCTCCCCTAGGCGGTTACACCCTCACCTCCAAATGTACGTATATGTGTAAAGTAGCACTGGTGCAATGATATCTGGATCTTTTGTTTGATTAGCTGACGCCTGAGGTCCAGACACACAACACGACAGACAAAAGATGATACACTGCATGGCCAAAAGTATGTGGACACTTGTGGAATCCACTAATTTAATGGGGTGTCCACATACTAGTGTATGTCATGCACTGTATTCTTTGCTGCTGTGGTATACAGTGCATTCGGAAAGTATTCAGACCCCTAGACTTTTTCCACATTTTGTTGCGTTACAGCCTTATTCTAAAATGGATTAAATAAAAAATGTTTGTCATCAATCTACACACAATATCCCATAATGACATAGCGCAAACAGATTTTTTTTTACATTTTGCAAATGTATACAAAAAAAAATGAACAAATACCTTATTTACATAAGTATTCAGACCCTTTGCTATTAGACAAAACATTTTGCTCAGGTGCATCCTGTTTCCATTGATCACCATTGATTAGACTTGATTTGTAAAGGCTGTCTATATAAGGTCCCACAGTTGACAGTGCATGTCAGAGCAAAAAACAAGCCCCCAAGAATCTTCCTAGAGCTGGCCGCCCGGCCAAACTGAGCAATTGGGGAGAAGGGCCTTGGTCAGGGAGGTGACCAAGAACCCGATGGTCACGCTGACAGAGCTCCAGAGTTCCTCTGTGGAGATGGGAGAATCTTCCAGAAGGGCAACCATCTCTGCAGCACACCACCAATCAGGCCTTTATGGTAGAGTGGCCAGACAGAAGCCACTCCTCAGTAAAAGGCACATGACAACCCTCTTGGAGTTTGCCAAACAGCACCTAAAAACTCTGACCATAAGAAACAAGGTTCTCTGGTCTGATTTAAACCAAGATTGAACTCTTTAGCCTGAATGCCAAGCATCACGTCTGGAGGAAACCTGGCACCATCCCTACGGTGAAGCATGGGGGTGGCAGCATCATGCTGTGGGGATGATTTTCAGTGGCAGGGACTGCGAGACTAGTCAGGATCAAGGGAAAGATGAACGGAGCAAAGTACAGAGAGATCCTTAATGAAAACCTGCTCCAGAGTGCTCAGGACCTCAGACTGGGGCAAAGGTTCACCTTCCAACAGGACAACGACATTAAGCACACAGCCAAGACAACATAGGAGTAGCTTTGGGACTGAATGTCCTTGAGTATCCCAGCCAGAGCCTGGAATTGAACCCGATCGAACATCTCTGGAGAGACCTGAAAATAGCTGTGCAGCGACGCTCCCCATCCAACCCGACAGAGCTTGAGAGAATCTGCAGAGAAAAGTGGGAGAAACTCCTCAAATACAGTTGTGCCAAGCTTGTAGCGTCATACCCAAGAAGACTCGATGCTGAAGGTGCTTCAACAAAGTACTGAGTAAAGGGTCTGAATACTTATGTAGATGTGATATTTCAGTTTTTTATTTTTAATACATTTGCAAAATTTCCAAAATCCTCTTTTTTCTTTGTCATTATGGGGCATTGTGTATAGATTGATGAGGAGAAACATTTATTTGGGGAGGTGGGACGCTAGCCCACGGTTCACACTATTCAATAGCCAGTGAAAAATCAGAGCGCCAAATTCAAATTTCTCAAACATACGACTATTTTACACCATTTTAAAGATACACGTCTCCTTAATGTAACCACATTGTCCGATTTCAAAAAGGCTTTACGGCGAAAGCATAAAGTTAGATTATGTTAGGACAGTTCCAACACAAGAAAAACCACACAGCCATTTTCCTAGCAAGGGCAGGCGTCACAAAAACCAGAAAACCAGCCGAAATTATGCACTACCATTTGACGATCTTCATCAGATGGCACTCCTAGGACATCATGTTACACAATACATGCATTTTTTGTTCGATCAGGTTGATATTTATATCCAAAAACAGCATTTTACATTGGCGCGTGATGTTCAGAAAATATTTTGCCTCCAATACAGCACTACAATTTACAAAAATACTCATCATAAACGTTGATAAAATATTAAACTGTTATTCAAAGAATTATAGATGAACATCTCCTTTATGCAACCACTGTGACAGATTTCAAAAAAGCTTCACGGGGAAAGCACACTTTGCAATAATCTGAGTACTGCGCTCAGAAAAAGACATCAAGCAATACAGATACCCGCCATTTTGGAGTCATCTAAAATCATAAATAGCATTAGAAATATTCACTTACCTTTGATGATCTTCATCAGAAGGCACTTCCAGGAATCCCAGGTCCACAATAAATGTTGTTTTGTTCGATAAAGTCCATAATTTATGTCCAAATACCTCCTTGTTGTTTGCGTGTTCAGTAAGCTACTCCAAGTGTAGGAAGCGCGGCCAAAATGTTACGACGAAAAGTCAAAAAAAGTTATATTTACGTTCGTTCAAACATGTCAAACGTTGTATAGCATCAATCTTTAGGGCCTTTTTAACTTAGAACATCAATAATATTCCAACCGGACGATTCCAATGTCTTGAAAAACGTTTTGGAACACAGCTACCCCTCACGTGAATGCGCGCCAATGAACTCATGTGCTTTCCTGAGTCAACAACTTCCAACTTCCTTTGTTCGCTCTCTGTTCACCATAGACGCCTCAAACAACTTTCTAAAGACTGCTGACATCGAGTGGAAGCCTTAGGGTTCATTTTGCACTTTCTAAGTCACTGTATGTTAGATAGGCAATGACTTGAAAAGACTACAAGAACCAGATTTCCCACTTCCTGGTTGGATTTTTCCTCAGGTTTTTGCCTGCCATAAGAGTTCTGTTATACTCACAGACATCATTCAAACAGTTTTAGAAACTTCAGTGTTTTCTATCCAAATCTACTAATAATATGCATATTCTAGTTCCTGGACCCGAGTAGTAGGCCGTTTAATTTGGATACGTTTTTCATCTGGCCGTGAAAATACTGCCCCCTACACAAGAGAGGTTAATCAATTTTAGGATAAGGCTGTAACGTAACAAAATGTGGAAAAAGTCAAGGGGTCTGAATACTTTCCGAATGCACTGTATTGATGATCCCTCTCTCTTCCCCTCCCTTGACACACACACACCCTCCCCTGCAGGTTTTGGGTACCTGACGCGTCAGCTGATGACCCTGGCGGAGGGTCGTGTGGTGCTGGCATTGGAGGGAGGTCACGACCTCATGGCCATCTGTGACGCCTCCGAGGCCTGCGTCTCCGCTTTGCTTGGTAACCAGGTGAGGGAGGGAGGAGGCAGGAATCAGGAAGGGTAATGATCAGACTAGATCATTTATAGAGGTCTGGTGAAGAACTGAAAAGGAGAGGGAATGGATGAATGGTGAAGGTGGAATGGTGTGTGTCCAGTTATCAGAGTTATCAGATACACACTGTCAAACTGTGCTATGTGTTGTCCACAGCTGGATCCTCTCCCTCAGGTGCTTCTGGAGCAGAGACCCAACCAGAATGCTGTGTCTTCCATAGAGAAAGTTATAGAAACACACAGTGAGTACCAAGCACAGTTTCCTTTCTGAGATTGAAGAGGCAGGAAGTTCTCCCTCAACTTACTCCTGTCTTAAAGGTTGAGTAAGTTAGATTTTTTTGGTCCACAAATTTACCCATATTTCTATTATATGTACTGTAAATAGTTTATGATTAGTAAATGCCGTAATTTAATTATTTTGTTAGATACTGCTCCTTATTAGCTGAAATCAATTTTTAGCTATCGCGCTAGCTGTTCAGGCCAAACCTAGCATTGAATCATGGGAATTTTGTTGCGCTATGCAGACATTCTCTTTCTTCCGAGGCACGTGTTGCTAGGCAACCCCCCGGATTTTCCCGGGCAGGCCTGCCCCTTCCTGGGCCTGGGCTATAGCCAGTGTGAGAAATGTTTGTGTTAGACAAATCAAGGAAACATGATAGTGCTAGACAAATCAAGGAAACATGATAGTGCTAGACAAATCAAGGAAACATGATAGTGCTAGACAAATCAAGGAAACATGATAGTGCTAGACAAATCAAGGAAACATGATAGTGCTAGACAAATCAAGGAAACATGATAGTGCTAGACAAATCAAGGAAACATGATAGTGCTAGACAAATCAAGGAAACATGATAGTGCTAGACAAATCAAGGAAACATGATAGTGCTAGACAAATCAAGGAAACATGATAGTGCTAGACAAATCAAGGAAACATGATAGTGCTAGACAAATCAAGGAAACATGATAGTGCTAGACAAATCAAGGAAACATGATAGTGCTAGACAAATCAAGGAAACATGATAGTGCTAGACAAATCAAGGAAACATGATAGTGCTAGACAAATCAAGGAAACATGATAGTGCTAGACAAATAAAGGAATGTGAACTTCAAAGTGTGATGTAGTTTTATTGGGATTTGCAGCTGTTGTTGGTAAGTAATGAATCTGCTAGCTTCTGAAGTTAACTTACTGGTCCTTTAACATTGTTCTCTCTCTATCCTCCCTCCCTCCCTCTCCCCTCTCTCTCGCTCCCTTGCTCCCTCCCTCCCTCCCCTCCCTCTCTCTCCAGGTAAGTACTGGCGCTCCATGCAGCGTGGATCCCCCAGGCTGGGCCTGTCTGTGCTGGAGGCTCAGAGAGGAGACTCGGAGGAGGCTGAGACCGTCAGCGCCATGGCCTCTCTCTCCGTGGCCAACAAACAGAGGTAGGTCACCATAGCTACTACCATCCGGTTCTATTGAGATGCACCCGTTTTGCTGACGCACCTTTCTCTCCTCTTGTTCCCCTTAGCAGGTCGGAGGAGGAACCCATGGAGGAGGAAGCACCATTATAGGGGGGGAAGCATAAGGGCGTCGCACCGTGACTGTCGGCCTCTGAAGCTCAGAATACTACCTTCTGGACAGTCTCGACTGTCCCTTTCATTTAGTCCCTCCGCGCCGTGCCTATCACCTTGATTGGCAGCTCCTCTGCCAATGAGGGAGAGGGATGGGCTTCAGAGTAGGGAGTCAATGGGGGTACGATATGAAGGACGGAAGTGACAAAGCGCTGCAGCCAGGCAGCTCAGCGTGGTCAGCTCACCGTGACTCTAAAGAGACGTTTGTTTCTGCCAGTCAGACTGAGGCAGCCCCAGAAGACACCCCCATAAGACACCCTAGCACCGAGGCAGGGCGTGGGTACTCAGAGTGGAGGAGGAAAATGGAAGTCTTACTCCTGAAGGGAAAGATCTGGTGTTTTACAGAGCTCCCCCGTGGCCAAATATGGAGACAGAGGACAGGACAAGTCCGGCTGTCACACACAGCTTGGACATTTATTTTCTCTCCTGCTTTTGTACTCCTAAATGGAGGACATGCTACTGATGGAGATGGTGGCTACTGATGAGAGATGGCGGACAAAAAAGCCCCTAGGAGAATTGTCGGGCTGTCATTGGCTGAGGACAGTAGACTTGACTGTGGTTGGCCGTTGAGCAAGCGGCCTTTGCCGTTATTGGATGATGAGGCTATTGGATCTTTGCCTTATTGATGCAGCTGGTAGTTTTGTGATGGAGGGTCCACCAATGAGAGAGTGCCTTTGTGAAGCTCTGATGGATTTCAGGATTGAGTCAGAAATGAAGATTGCCTTAAATGATGTTCCTGACCAGGGGAGAGAGAGAAATACATTTTCCTGTTTGAAAGAGGACAGGATGGTGGAAAAACTGATCTTTCAGCATGTTTACCAGGATTGTGACGTAGACAGCGTTTGTCTCTCACAGCCTCTTTTAGGGGTTATTCAACTTTTGGATTGATATATTTTTCTGTAAAAATGCTTCAAAAAGGTAGTTGCAAGCAAACATTTGACACGTTCAACTTCCAGTTGATTCGTAAAGCACTGTTGAAGGTTAGCCTTATGTAGCTTCCCTTTATCACATAAGGAATCGCTAACGAGAAAAAAAGCATGTCTCACCAGAAAGACCTGTCGGTTGCGAGGTTAGAAGGTTATCCAAAAAGAAGTAGTCAAGCAACAAAAAAAGCCAAAGCATGAGTTTGCATCCAGCTCTTTCGTACCACTAGTAACAGCAGGCATACACAGTATTGCTACTGGCTTTCTCAAACAAGGCTTTTGATTCCAAGCACACTGTTCGGGAGGTAACGGATCAAACATGTATATCTCAACCTTTAGTTAAATAATTATTCAATTCCAATGTATTGTTTGGCAACTACCTTAGTTAATAGTTACTATAAACATCTTGTCATGTATATTGAATTTAACATATTGTAAAGCCAAGTGTTAATTTGCCATCTTTGAAACTATCATTTCCACATCAAACTAGTCAATCGACTATACCATCATCAACTTTTTCTTAATCAATGATCTCAAGTGTGTGACAATTCTATTTTTGGCATGTATGAAAATCTCACATTTTTAACATACATTTTATATTTGTGTGTTTGTCATTTTGTGTTACTCTGTACAGTTGATGTGCCACTTGCTCTAGGTGTCCTCATCATGCATTGGGATGGAGATCAGCCTTTCTACTTTATACCATGATTCCAGCAATTGTCTATTGACTTACAGAATGATCCTGTTTACAGAGAAGTTGTACATGGGGAAACCTAGAAATATATTATATACGTAGCCTACATGAGAGCTATGACGTTGTGAAAGAGAATAGCTATGGCAAAGATGGTATCACTCCAGTAAATAACTCTAAAAACCTTATGTGGGGGGTTGAGGTTGACTGCACTGTTTTAAGCTGGCCCTGGTTGGAGCAGGCCCTGCACTCAGCAGCACTGTTTTAAGCTGGCCCTGGTTGGAGCAGGCCCTGCACTCAGCAGCACTGTTTTAAGCTGGCCCTGGTTGGAACAGGCCCTGCACTCAGCAGCACTGTTTTAAGCTGGCCCTGGTTGGAACAGGCCCTGCACTCAGCAGCACTGTTTTAAGCTGGCCCTGGTTGGAACAGGCCCTGCACTCAGCAGCACTGTTTTAAGCTGGCCCTGGTTGGAACAGGCCCTGCACTCAGCAGCACTGTTTTAAGCTGGCCCTGGTTGGAACAGGCCCTGCACTCAGCAGCACTGTATTTGGTCTCTCTTCCACACATCACTCTGAACACAGAAAGGGGAACACACTGATTTGTTTTTGTACTGTATTGTTCCTGGCTGCACTGTAGCTAGCTAGACTCTCAAGAAAAGCATGGGGCATTTTAAAGACACTTAGCTTTCGCGTTTTACTTCATTGGGACCAACCAAAATGACATATCGAGGTTACTTTTGACACAATAACACACTTGTTGATTGATAGCATGGTTACTGCTGTGCTGCCATGGTTACTGCTGTGCTGCCATGGTTACTGCTGTGCTGCCATAGTTACTGTACATTAGCATACCTCAACTTCAGAAAATGTTGTGACATCACTTCTTCCTGTTGTAGCTACATTAGTGGGGGTTGTTAAGAAACCAGATGATATTCGTGGGTAGGCATGGTCTCATTGTAGTTCAAACTATTCTCATCCCGAGTAAATAACTCCTTTTACTTTTCAATAATGTTCTTACACTAATTTTGGTAGTATCATGTTTCCTTTTCATGATTTAGTAAACATTGTATTTATTTTTGCTTTGCTTTGTGTTTGCTCTCAGACTCACCATTCCTATGAATTGTTTCAGAGCCCCAGGTTTTGGTATGTTCCTTTAAAAAACATTTCTTTAACGTTTCTGCTTTTTTTCTTTCACGGCCTCTAATACTCTGCATGGTTTGTCTGTCCGCATGCCTGTCTGGCTGTACGTCTGTGTAACACTGTATTTGCACAGTAGAAGAAAACTGGAGGACTAAATCCCATCCCAGAAAACCCAGCGTGAATGTCTCTTCTTCTTTGGTGTACTAAGGATACAAAGGACTTAACTTGTCAAAATGAATTCCACATTAGATTTAAAAAAAAATCAATGCTCAGTTTTTGTAGGGAAATTACCCAGCACTTAAACAAGATAATGGACCATAAACTTGACTGTGTTTAGAGTAAAAGGAATATGGATTAGCTAGGCTAATCTCCGAGTGTATTTATGCTGGCTTCACATGCTCATGGGAAATGGGGAAGTGGGACAATTAAGTCCGACATGATTGTGTTTAAGTGCTTTTGAAGTCGGAAAAATTCTTCAACCAATAGGATTTTAGCTAGCTTATCAAAGTTGCTAATAATAATGTTAGCTAACTTGCTTAACATTGACAATATGGTCAAACTAGCTACGTTCTCCATATTGATGAGGTCGTAGTTGTCAAACTGATTTGTTATTTTTTTGGTTGAAAAGGTTAAAGGTCAGTGGTGAAACATCACAGCTCGCCAACTCGGGCGACAACATTTTCTCAGTTTCCCACTTGAAATTCCGACTTGGGAGGGTCGCTCAAGTGAAACTTCTCAGTTGGATATGGGAACTTCCGATACCACACGAACGTGGCATTACACCCATCTAGACTGCTTGTCTCGCCCTAAGAGTGTTTCTAGAGTGTTGGGGACAGACACACAAAGTAGACAATGGCTAAAACATCAGACCTTTAAAACACTCCATATGTGGTTGATTGGAAGGGAATTTTCTGCAGACTCTTATCCACTTAAGCCAGTTGTATTTAAAACCACTGTGGTTAAAAAGAGCTATTCTCGGTTTACATATGTAAATGAAAAAGTTATTTTGGTTTTCTTTCCATTCCATTGTTACAAATGATATCTTGTTGGGACCTATATGCTTTTGACATTTTGTCTCAGACATAAACTCTAAAATATATTTCTGAAAAATGAAGTTGTCTTGTGTGTTAATTGTGATGCTATATTTATGAATCCAAAAATGTATAGTTACCAGACCTATGTCAAGTCAATATGTTCTTGAGTATCAAAGGCCCTGTCCAGAAACCACAACCTTCCTAGGCACTGGTGTAGATCTGGGCCAGTATTCACAAAGCGTCTCAGAGTAGAGAGTCCTGATCTAAGATCAGTTTGGCCTTTTTGATAATGAATGAATAAGATTACTGGACAGAAGAAACTAGATCAGCACCCCTACTCTGAGACCTTTGATCCGTACGACCACTGAAATGATTAGAGACCCCGAGAGAGTTTGGGGAGAGAGTCTCTTTGTTTGCTACTCGCTGGGTGAACCATGTACCTGCAGGGTGGTCGTAACAGCAGCGCGACACAGCGTAGTGTAACTTCCCCTGGAGTTTCACTAGATGTCAGCGGAGACGTAAAGTAAGCTGTCTGTGTTGGAGAAACACATCTGAGGAAGAGAACAATATGAGACCGATAGTTTGTTAGCCGCCCAGATATCTGTTCGGCTTCAACTCAGTTATTCATCACAAAATGCATCAAAGCCATACATTACCAGGTGTATTTCAACAGTATCGCCATAGGAACTACAACCAGTTATCGCAATGTTAGGAGAACATAATCTAGTGTCTTTCACCTAATGTGAAACACTAATAATACTGGTGTTAAGTTCTCAACACTGATTAAACCAGACTTAATCCTATGCAGGTTAACCAGGTGCTAACCAGGCTAGTTAATGACTAATATGTAAGGGAAATGTGAGGACAGCTCTGGTAGATACTGAACACCTAAAAGGCCTACAAAGTTAATGCTAGAAGATGGAGGCCAATGCTCTATAATAATTTAGCATGTACTGTCGGTTAGCAGCAGGATAGATGCTTCTAAATCAGTGTGATGCATAATTACATTCAGAGAGGGAGAAGAGGGACACCCACACATCCTTGCCCGTGCATTTCAATGTACTACCCTACCCCACTCAGCCTGTTCATAACAACTAGGAGAGCCCATGATAATTATATTGTGTAATGTGTGTGTTAGCACTGCATTTCCGCCCTCCAGGCTAACTTCAAGTGTATGTTATGTATCTTCTCTCACCTACTCTGGCACAACACATTTACATTTTAGTCATTGAGCAGAGGCTCTCATCCAGAGCGACTTAGTGAGTGCGTTAATCTTTTAAAATAGCTAGGTGAGACAACACATCACAATCGTATCAAGTGCATTTTCCCTCTAAGTATTTGTTAGCTAGTATGAAAAGTGCCTTTTTTCTTTAAGATCCTCACCAGTGGAACACAGATGGAAGCGTTCAATAGGAATCTGAAAAACGTTTTATTAGTCGTACACACTCAGGCTCATGGCTGTTTCCTAAGTGATGCTGTAAGCAATGGTAATAGGCCGTCCTTAGCAGAGAGATTAACAGGTGCTGTAGTGGCAACCAGAATCTGGATCGGTGTTATCTGGGGATTCATCTTGTTGGCAACTTACATAAACATGAATAGTACATATATCTGTCTTTATACTATGGGCATGGCCAGATTACCAACCGGGCACAAGCCTCGGGCCCCCGGCCTTCAGGGGGCCCCCAACCCCCAAAATGTATTATTACAAAGAGCGAAAGATACGAAGAGAAAATTCAGCAGTTTAAAAGCTAATTTCCTGCAATTCTACACAGCATATTCTTCTCTCTGCCCTGTGGTAAAATGTGTAGAATTGCAGGAAGTCTGCTGGGCCCCAAATGCGGTAGTCTGTCCCTTTTTATAGCAGCAATAGTTCCTCCGGGGCTTAAGTTTTACGTCACTGGTTATTTGGACGAGATGATCTGATGCTAGATTGAGATTGTGTGATTAAGTGATTGTAATAGTAATATTAGACATAAATATACACCCTTTTTTTATATTATTATTTTGGGGTAATAACTTTAGACATGTGGCTCATTCACATGGTACTGTAAAGCAGACTAGTATTTTAGTATTTGAGATGGTTTTGTGGTTATTACTGAGTACTGCCTTGTCAGGCACTGTTAGGCCAGCTAAGAGGTTTTAGGGGTCGTCACTAGTTACCAGAGCCACAAAGTCATAAACCCTGCCTATTTCTTCAATTTGTCTTATTACAATTTTATTTTAAACCTAACCTTAACCACACTGCTAACCTTATGCCTAACCTTAAATGAATCTCGTAAAAAATCATGAAAACCAAAAATAGTTTTGGTCTTTAATTTTTTTGCCAATTTTGCAGCTATGGTAACTAGTGGAAACCAGTCTTTGGGGTTTTAGATGATTGACCATCAGTAGGAGACCTAGTGATGATACAGGCAGCATGTCTGATGTACCCCGTCTGTCTTGTGATTTCAGGTGATTATTATATTATTATTATATTATTTATTATATTATTTATTATATTATTATATGGATTATAATTAATGGACATTTTATGTAGGGGTTGATACATTTTTTGTTAGGGCAACTTTAAAGTGGAAATGACCAACTTTAGAAGCCTTTTTAAACCTTGAATACACGACAAGTTTGCATTTCCTGCTGTGCAGGGAAATTCTCAGCAACAAAAGAGTGATCAAATTAAGATCAAACAGCTGTACTGTGTTGTATACTAAGTGCTTAGCTAGCCAACTGGCTAGGTGGTACGTCATAGTGAGATATGAAACTAGCCAACTGTAACCTAGAATTTGAGTGGAAATGTATCAGTATTTCACTGTTTATTAATGTGAGAGAAGTGTTTTGCACAAGTTTAAATCCTTTAAGAGAATGAGAATTGACATATTTGTGATTGAGATGATTGACCATCAGTAGGAGACCTAGTGATGATAGAGGCAGCATGTCTGATGTACCCCGTATGTCTTGGGATTTCAGAATAGAGAAGTACATGTTCTAAACTGCTACATGCGACAATAGGACCCCCTTGCTTCTCCAATGGGGTCGACATGTTGGATGAGAGTAGAAGAGGTTGTTAAGACAATGTTTCCTCTCTCTCACAGGGGCTATGCCAGGAACGTGGGGAATCCCATTGATCCCAGTGTGTCCCGGTATGGCTCCGAGCATTCCCGCAAACGGTATGGGAAACCCAAGCCAGCTACCTGACAGGGTGAAACGTGACACCTGTTGGAACATGGTAAACAGAGACAGGAGAAACTGCACTACGGGTCCTGAGAGGAGAGTAAACCTGGGGGAGCATGGTAAACAGAGACAGGAGAAACTGCACTACAGGTCCTGAGAGGAGAGTAAACCTGGGGGAACATGGTAAACAGGAGAAACTGCACTACGGGTCCTGAGAGGAGAGTAAACCTGGGGGAACATGGTAAACAGGAGAAACTGCACTACGGGTCCTGAGAGGAGAGTAAACCTGGGGGAACATGGTAAACAGGAGAAACTGCACTACGGGTCCTGAGAGGAGAGTAAACCTGGGGGAACATGGTAAACAGGAGAAACTGCACTACGGGCCCTGAGAGGAGAGTAAACCTGGGGGAACATGGTAAACAGGAGAAACTGCACTACGGGTCCTGAGAGGAGAGTAAACCTGGGGGAACATGGTAAACAGGAGAAACTGCACTACGGGTCCTGAGAGGAGAGTAAACCTGGGGGAACATGGTAAACAGGAGAAACTGCACTACGGGTCCTGAGAGGAGAGTAAACCTGGGGGAACGTGGTAAACAGGAGAAACTGCACTACGGGTCCTGAGAGGAGAGTAAACCTGGGGGAACGTGGTAAACAGGAGAAACTGCACTACGGGTCCTGAGAGGAGAGTAAACCTGGGGGAACATGGTAAACAGGAGAAACTGCACTACGGGTCCTGAGAGGAGAGTAAACCTGGGGGAACATGGTAAACAGGAGAAACTGCACTACGGGTCCTGAGAGGAGAGTAAACCTGGGGGAACATGGTAAACAGGAGAAACTGCACTACGGGTCCTGAGAGGAGAGTAAACCTGGGGGAAGGGCTCTCTCTCGTTCCTTTACTTCTTTGTCACGTTGTTTTCTTTCTTTCTCCCTCTCTCCCTGTGATTCCTCTCTCTCTCTCTCTCTCTCTCGCTCTCCCACTGCATGGTGGAGGTTGCATTTGCCCTCTGACCCCTCTCTAACTGCCTGTGACGGGGCCACTCAGTAGCAGCAGGGGATTGTGGCTGTCGGTAGAGAGGCCAATAAGAGCCCTCCTGGAACTCCTCCAGATCAAGAGCATCACCACCCGAACGCCTGTTCTTCATCCGTTACCCTGGCAACAACACAGCTCAGCACGAGTTCTTCTCTTGGCCAGAAAGTGTGTGTATGTGTGCGTGGGTAGCCAAGATTCTTCCGAGCTGTTCAGCAAGCCTCCCTGCTGTACGTTGCCATACAATTCTACCAACCGCTAGATAGATAGAGATGGAGCAAAACAAAAGAGCTGGAAAAGTAAATGTTTACTGCATGGCCTAAATGCAGAATTGATTTTTCTCTCTGTCACTGAAGTTAATTTCAAACGGGTCCTTGGACAAGATTGTGACATCTATTTTAGAAATGCCTTAGAGGATTTGGAAGTGTGTGTGTGTGTGTGTGTGTGTGTGTGTGTGTGTGGACAGCAGCAGGCACCGTTACTTTGGTGTGGGCTATATTCATAGTTGTGTTGATCCACAGGCTTAGATGGTTTCATCTCTCTCTCTCTCTCCCTTCTACACTGGTGAATTAGGAACACGTCTGGGCTTTTGTGTTCTATTCCTACAACCCACGTGTGTGTGTGTGTGTGTGTGTGTGTGTGTGTGTGTGTGTGTGTGTGTGTGTGTGTGTGTGTGTGTGTGTGTGTGCCTGAGAGAGAGTGGCCCCATGTTCTCCATCCCTCCTCCTCCTCCGTTCACTGAAGACACTTTTCCTTCTTCTCTTAAAATGAGTGGGCTTTAAGGCTGAACACTGAATGTTGTAGGATCAGTCAAAGTTCGACACATGTACAGGTGTAGGCAGGATAGCGGGCTAGAATCACTCATGCAGATCAATGTCTAACAAGACATTATTCAAATGACTCATTGTCGATCACTCATATTGTGTAACACCACTAGTCACTGCAAAAAAGTACTCTTTCAAGAACTTTTTGAATGTATCATTGTTTAACTTCCAAAACATACTTTGACTTCAGCTGTATGACAACCCAGGGCACATCTTGATGCTGTTAAGAGCCAGTCACACCAACCCCTGGCATGACTTAGCCTGGAGCCCTCCATGAAGATCACAGCCCCCTCACCAGGTGCTTCAGAAAATGAGGGCGTCTTCTTCTTAGCATTTTAGCAGCGTCGCTTGGCAACCGGAAATTTGCCCCGGCTCTGTCAAACACAACATTGTGATTGGGCAAAATGGTCACTTGTTGTCAGTCAAATTCTGATAATGCCTTTTGATCCAACGACAATGTTTCTCTGCTCAGAACATGTGCTCTACAACAGGAGCGGGGCTTGGGGGGGGGGGGGGGGGGCAGCACTGATTTGTGTGTGTTCACATGAAAAATATGCCTGTCTTGCTTTGTGTTGTATCGATTCATCCATACACACACACAGACACACACACTCCTTGCTCCTTGTGCATTCACACTTCTCCTTCGTTGCTATGGCTTCGGGAGTCATATCTCTTTGTGTACAACTGATGTCTGCCCGTCAAGGCTGTTGTCTGACAAAGATATTGTCTTGAAAAGATGAATCATTTTGCGCCACACTGTATGTGCTGCCTTGAGACTACTGATGGAGACTCATATGACAGTCCAACACAATTCTCTTCAAATACAGCAGCTCAAACATCTGAAGACGATCGGGAATCTTTGTGGCTCAACCTTTCTGATCAAAAACATTGACATCCTCAACATCGACATCCTATTTATGAAATGCTCAGACCTGAACTAAATTGCCTTGTTGTCGTGTACAGCATATGATACTTGACATCACAGCTGTTGAGGGTTTGCAGTGTTACAATTCTGTGCACGTTTCATTTTCAATTTCATTTTGATCAAGTTGATCATGTTGATTGTGCTTATAGACAGCAAAAGGCAGTACCTCCAATATTTCCTGCTTTTTTTTTTATCCAGGAGGCAAGAGAGCAGTTCTTTTTTTTATCCAGGAGGCAAGAGAGCGGTTCTTTTTTTTTATCCAGGAGGCAAGAGAGCGGTTCTTTTTTCTCTCCAGGAGGCAAGAGAGCGGTTCTTTGCCAGTATACGCCTACACACCCCATGTGTTCTCGTTCTCCCTCTGAGAACACACACACACACACACACTCACACTCACACATAAAAGCATTAATTACAAAAAGCGATTGAATAGGTTGTTCAGGGTCAACTCCCCAAGGCAGAGATGCATCCCATGGTCTTTATATGGTATGACAGAGCAAATACCACTGACTTACTTTAGATCCTATTCTAACATCATCCTATACCAACTTAAGATATGTTGTATAAAGCACACGTGGGAATTAATATACATTTAAAATGTGTCCTTGTACTTAGTATTGTTTTGTAATGTATCTTTCAATGTGTCCTTCCATTATCCATCTATTACATGGTAGTTAGTGTTTGCAGTAGCAACAGTAGTAGCAGCAGCAGCAGCAGTTGTAGTAGTAGTAGTAGCAGTAGTAGTGGTAGTAGTAGCAGTAGTAGTAGTAGTAGTAGCAGCAGCAGCAGCAGTTGTAGTAGTAGTAGTAGTAGTAGCAGCAGCAGCAGCAGTAGTAGTAGTAGAAGTAGTAGTAGTAGTAGTAGTAGTTGTAGTAGTAGTAGTAGCAGTAGTAGTAGTAGTAGTAGTAGTAGTTGTAGTAGAAGCAGTAGTAGTAGTAGTAGTTGTAGTAGTAGTAGTAGTAGTAGTAGTAGTAGTTGTAGTAGCAGCAGTAGTAGTAGTAGTAGTAGTAGTAGCAGTAGTAGTGGTAGTAGTAGCAGTAGTAGTAGTAGTAGTAGCAGCAGCAGCAGCAGTTGTAGTAGCAGTAGTAGTAGTAGCAGCAGCAGCAGCAGTAGTAGTAGTAGAAGTAGTAGTAGTAGTAGTAGTAGTTGTAGTAGAAGCAGTAGTAGTAGTAGTAGTTGTAGTAGTAGTAGTAGTAGTTGTAGTAGCAGCAGTAGTAGTAGTTGTTGTTGTGACAGTGTAACTACTGATATCTAAATAAAATGATAAATTTTTCATATAACAGCAGTATTTATGCTGCAATTAAAGTAATACATTTATTATTATTATTACTACCAGCCCTATGAAACAGTGAGTTCCATTTCAGGGTGATTCCTCCTCTGCCTGTAGCAGTGTTCTCTCCACAGACCACACTGTGAGTCAGTATCACACAGAACCCACGCCTGCACCCACACACACCCACCGGCCGTATGCACACACACACTCACATACGTACGCACACAAACACACAATGTGTTCTCTCACACACACACGTACTCTCCAACAGTTGTGTTACAGAACAGTGGCTATGTGAAATCCTTCAACGAGACTCATTTGACTGTTACTAAGGTTTTAGCTGCAGCAGTCATCCTCCTGGGTCTGGTGGGTTCTTGGCCCCTCACCAACTACAGATGCAGGTTATGGAGGTAGCCAGAGGGGGATTCCCACACATTCCTCTCTCTGTGTGTGCGCACGTATAATGTGATTGTGTGCATGTGGTATGCATGTGTGTGCGTTCTTGTGCATGTGTGTGCATACGGTATATGATTGTGTGTGTGTAGTACCTGGCTGACTCTAGCTTTACGTGACAGTTGTGGACCTTTTAAAGAGGCCTCTCTCTGAGGTCACAGGGTTCTCCTGAACAGTACATCTCTGCTCCTTTTGTCCTGGGCATTGTAAAGCACATTCCATAGCAAGAGGCTGACCACTCAGCAAGAGGAACTGGATTTGCCACCCGCCCGGGGTGTCCACCAAAATGCCTGCAGAAAAAATACCAGCCCACCTAAAACCAGTAGGATGAGTGTTCCAGCGCACCCAGCAGAATGAGTGTTCCAGCAGGATGAGTGTTCCAGCGCACCCAGCAGGATGAGTGTTCCAGCGCTCCCCGCCGGATGAGTGTTCCAGCAGGATGAGTGTTCCAGCGCACCCAGCAGGATGAGTGTTACAGCGCTCCCCGCCGGATGAGTGTTCCAGCAGGATGAGTGTTCCAGTGCACCCAGCAGGATGAGTGTTCCAGCGCACCCAGCAGGATGAGTGTTCTAGCGCACCCAGCAGGATGAGTGTTCCAGCGCACCCAGCAGGATGAGTGTTCCAGCACACCTAGTCTATATTATTGTGTACTTTATGTGCCGGTGTGGGAAGTGTATCCTCTCGTCTTCTATTGTTTCACTAACTGTCGCTGACTGTTTTTTGTAAAGAGGGAGGCCTCCCTCAACAAGTCTCTCCAAGCTTTGCCACAGAAAAGAAAACATTGGAATGATTGGCAGAGTTGTCTATTGCAGTTTCAAAATACAATGTTCTCTTTGGAAATGGACTACCTCTCGAGAATGGTAGGATTTGTACTAAATCGGTCAAATTCTTCCAATCATGACACTGCAGAATCTCTAGAAGGACTATTTATATAAAGCTAGTCCTGTATTGAATGTAGTATTTTTGTAAAATGATATTAATACAGAACAGTGAATCATCATGGACCATACTCCAGATGTAGAGAAGACATGAGAGTGAACAGACCCTCCGTCTTTATAAAATAAAAACCGGCTGCACATCTACTTCAGCAGTAAAGTTTGAGGTTATGCATGACACCGCAGGACATGGTGAAACTGGTTCCTTGTTTGCCCTTCATTTTGAAACACCTACATCTCCAAGCCAGAGACACAAAAGGGATGGTGTAATTATCACGGGGCAATATTAACAAGCCCCCAAAAATGATACTGTCTAATATGGTTTCTTGTTGTGCTCTGTCAATGTTCTGTGCTTGCATGCAAAGCATTCTCCCTAAACACATAACACTCCTCTTCTCATTTTGCCCAGGGCCCAACAACTACCTCTTAGAGAGTACTCTTTCCTTCCCAGCGGTGATTTGAAATGTAATTAATCGTAAATTCTGAGTGACTTAACTGTCTGATAGCCTCTCCCCCCTTTCTCTCACTCTCTCCCCCCTCTCTCTTTCTCTCTCTCTCCCCCCCTCTCTCTTTTTCTCTCTCTCTCACCCCCCTCTCTCTGTCTTACTTTCTCTCTCTTTCTCTCTCACTCGATCTCTCTCTCTAACAGTCAGTCTGTTTTCATATTTTCCACCCACCCAGATTTTAGCCCTTTAGACACCAATACATTACCTGAATCTAAATGACTATGGTGTGAGCCAGCCACTCTCTGGGAATATTGCTAAAACATTCAGTGAGATGATTCAAGCTACACCGCACAGACTCTCGATAACGCATACTTTCATTACATAACTCAGAGTTACTCTGTCTTTTTCCATACAATTGTCACATACTGTAGGCTATACAGAAAAACATTGGAATCCTTACATCTAGAGTAGCTTCAATAACATTGGTCTAGTTTCACCCGTTTGGGTTGGGTCGAGGCACAGCAGGTCTTCTGATCCATGGATTTCTCCCCAAACTGCTGGTTAATTCATTCTAATTAGATTTGACCCTTGTGACTCTTGAGGTTAAATAATTCCCATTGATTATGTGCTGGTTGCTGTTGCTCAGATAGTGGATGGAGAAGAAACTGGCTGTTATATAAGGGTTATAGCTAGTCTCTGTGTCCATACAAGGCCTGAATTAAGAACACATCTTCCTAGTCATAAGGCTGTCAATATAATAGCTGATGAAGGAAGGGAAATGGGTAATGACGTTCAATACTAAGATGTGAATTGTGTGTGTGTGTCAGCGCTGGAGTGCTTTGCGTGGGGTATGGAGTGGTCAGCTGGCAGGTGTTTTCTGGGTAGGTACTGTGGGGGCTAAAAGCTCTGGAAAGCAGTGTGTGGGATGGAAGCCTCCTCTCTCTCACACACACACACACACGCCGACACGCACACGCCGCCACACACGCTCAGGAGTGTTAAGCTGAGGGTGGGAGGCGTTAGGTAGTTAAGCTTGCTTGCAGCTAGCCCATTGATCAGTATGGACTGGGACTGCCACAACAGACACTGCTCACAGACAGACTGACCAACAGACAGATGGACAGACAGACAGAGGAGAGCACCTATACTCTGTAGGCTACTGCAGAGAGAGAGAGAGAGAGAGAGAGATTGCCACAACAGGTTTCCATAGACTGCTGTAGCGAGAGAGTGAGAGAAAATGAGAGGGAGACGGCGAGATGAGAGAATTGAAGATCAGATAATTAAAGAAGGGTGACCAGTGAATGGAGAGAAGAGATAGATAAATAATAACAGAAAAAATATGCAAAACAAGACTAAGAAAAAAAACGATATTGTGAAGAGAGCGAGAAAGAGAGAGAGAGAGAGAGAGAGAGAGAGAGAGGAGCCAGAGCACGTTGTTTGCAGTGTTCTGAGCAGACACTGTCTGGACCATGTGCACAGGTAAGAACTCACTATCTCAGCTGTGCGTGTGTGTGTGTGTGTGTGTGTGTGTGTGCATACTGTATGTGGATGTATATGTGTGTCTTTTTATTTGGAGCACTGCAGACGATTCACAGCTACAGCGGTGTTAAATTTGCCTAGATATTGCTCTGCAGTCAATCAGTCACGCTGCTGATTACTCTGAAATCCTATCAGTACTGTTCTGCTTACAGTACACTTTCAAAATGAGCTCTACCGATCATGTTGTAGAAATGTGATAAGGATATTTGTCTTACCGATGTCTCCAGTATTGTTGAGATGAAGGAGAAAGAATCATTTACCAGTGACAACAGCTGCTAAGGAAAAGGATGGTGTTTGTGCGAGTGCATGTGTGTTCACTTATGATTTGTTTCCGGACATTTCTTTCGGAACCAATGATATTGGGAAAGTGGTGAGTGCCGGTGTGTGTTGGGGGTATGGTGAAGGCTGAAGAGGGTGGGGCCCAAGATAGGTGGTTGATATTGCCTTTTTTTATACTTGTCTAAGTAGGTTTCACGTTACTGTTCCTTATAGCACAGTTTTGCCACTTTAGAATCCTTGGTGTCTTTTTGTGTTTCTTTATGAGTGTCTGTGGGTTTAGACTTGGCAGTGATGGCGCAGGTGTGTTAGGGGGAATAAATAACAAGTAGTCTGCCACTCACCCAAGAAATGATTGAAGAAGAAAGTCTGTGTCTGCAGATTGACTACACAAATAATTATCTCTCTCTCTCTCTCTCTCCCAGTCAATTGCTGAGATGTTGACTCACATTAGCTTTTGACTTCTTTGATTTTCAATTTCTAAATGATTTGAAGCAATCGGTGTGTCATGTACTTGCGACAGTATACTCACAGTCTCGATGAACCGTCTGTCTTCATTGTCAGACGTCGAATAACCAACCATGGCATGAAAAACACATTTGATTGTGACATTGGTTAAGCCTATATTGACCTACAAGAGACCCCTCCCTCGACTGGCCTGGGGGTTTCGGATGTGTTTGCGGTAGACAATGAGATCAGCGGTAATTATGGAGAATGTGCGTCTTCTGTGGATAGGCACCAACTTGCCTTTGCGGAAGGCATTGCGAAGCGCGGCACTTCGACCCATAGCCTATTGGTGTGCGGTCCATAAAAGAAAACCCTCGAGGCGCAGGGCAGGCAGGCTAAGGATATAGACGGGGAATAGGCACGAGGAGATGAGAGGATATTGGTAAGACATCATGAGGTAGCCTTGGCTACATTCTCACTAATGCACTTATTACGCATTTGTAAGAACTTTCCTGTCCACTTTCTCCTGGTTGCTTCTTGAAAACAGAAGTCAGTTTGTTTCTCAATGTTTTCTCAGATCGGCTACAACTCGACGTGGACCGTTCAACACATGCAGTCACAAAAGGTAGGCTGGTTGAAGGGATAAACAATTTTCTTTAGCTTAGGGGTTGAGCTACTTTAGTGGCGAGAATAATGGCTAGATTTTCTGAAATCTGGTTGTTCTGAAAATAATGTTATATAATGTTTGCTTGCAGGGCAAAATAGAATGCCACATTCCAATGCGCTTTTCACGTTTGTTTATTCTGTAAATTAAACTGATGAAAGTTGTAAGAGTATTCTACTTTTATCATTAAAGTTGTTAAGGCAATGCTATAACGAAGCTATAGAGGCTACTGCAGAATTTTGGGGCAAGTTGTGGTCCCGTGTGTGTGGTAGCGCAACAAAGTGTGTGGTCTCGCGGCTTGGCGCAGCCAGGGTCTCACGGTCGGACGAAGTTGGCTCCAGATCACTGGAATGCGCCTAGCGTTTTGATCTCTTTTATAAACACAACGGTCGCTCATATACTAAATGACACTTGTCTATTTTAACATAGAACCGTGAACCAACCATAATGTTAAACGAAACGGGTTTTGGAAAGGTTTCTGTAGTTAGCTGTGGGTTTTTTGCCTTTTGGAGGAGAGAATGGACAGCCTGGTCTCAAAGACTAGACGTAACATATCAACACTCAAGTCAGAATATGTTAAGTTTGAACATATTAACACTCAAATTAGTATGTGTTAGGTTTGGTATGGTTATATAAGATAGATTACTTAATGCAAAAAATGAAAGGAGGGTGGTATAACAAAGGTTGCGTTCGAATCTCATCACGGGTGTCTAGCAACAAAGGTTGTGTGTTCGAATCTCATTACGGACAACTTTAGCAATTTAGCTAATTAGCAATTTTGCAACTACTTTATAGCTACTTTGCAACTACTTAGCATGTTAGCTAACCCTAAGCCTTTAACCTAACTCCTAACCTTAAAGGAAAGAGTCACCCATTTCTGAGTGATGTTCTATCCATTCCTGGGGTCATTTCATGTTTTCATGTGTATCTGAGCTATTGCCATTCAAGCAGGCAGAAATTAGGCCGGTATGACGTAACATTGTGATAAAGCTGCTCTCACGACACTGGAAGTTAATAGGAATACAACTTTTGGATTGCGAAAACGTCTAACGTACATGTCCGATTTCGATACATGTCAACGTGGTAGGTTGTCTTCTCTTGAATGAGCCATTGCAGTATTCCTACCTTGAGAAATGTGTAATTTAACAGAGGGTCCACCACATTGTCTGCCTCTTCAGTCCAGGGTGCATTGCATGGTGCCATTGCATGGCCATTGTGAATGTCAGACTCCACTCTGTGAGGCACATCAATCTGCAGGTTGAACATGGTGAGATTGTAGTCTCCAAAGTTGATAGTGCAGTTTGTTTAGACTATTTTACAGCCAGCTAGCTACTTCACATGCTGATATTGACTTTGGTATTATTGTGTGTAGCTACGTCTGATAGCTAGCCAGCCAGCAAAAAGAGAGGATTGCATTGTGGGTTTTGTAGTTGACTTGAGCTGCAACAGATTTCCACAATGATTTTCACATGCTGCTACCAACCTTATTATAACGATAAAAATAAAAATGTGTTCACAAAAAACATTGTTCTCACATATAAGTGTTATTTAGCACTGTAAATTATAGGAATTAGGGGTTTTGGTGGATTTTTATTTTAACCCATAGCCTAGTTAACGTTAGCCACAACAAATTGGAATTCGTAACATATCATACGAATTGTAAATCATAACATATACGAAATGGATGATGGACATCCACAAATTAATACATATCATACTAATTTGAGCATCTCGGATGTTCGTTTACTATGCTACATCTACCCCTGAGTCTAGGTTGGAGGGGTGGTATGTGAGGAGAGGGGGAATTCTTGTGTGTTTTGGAATGCGATTACCCAGGGGAGAACCCATGACTGAAAAGAGGGAGAGAAGGGGCCAGAAGGAAGAATGAGGCAAGTTCTGAAAGGACTACACACATTCCTCGGCTTCCTCATTAGTTCTAAACGGCATTTGGGTTGCTGACATGTTGTTTTGTCTTCACATGATACTGTCTATGCTGATGGATCTGCTGACTGACCAGTGTCCAAGGGAAAGTAGTCAGATGATGAAGACTAACTAGGCTACTAGCACTGTCACCTATTTTACACCAAACTACTGTTTCTTTCACTCAAAGGTCAGTCTTTTAAAGAAATAGAAAAAAGCACATGATTATGCTACCCACTAGCGGTTCTGGGGGGGGGGGGGGGGGGGGCAGTGCCCCTGTGACAACAATTTTGGACCCCCTAAATGTGGAGTATAAAATAATTTTTACATAACTAATTTTTGCTATCGTTGTTTTTTTACATCCGTTATTAGACAGAAAATGCAAATAAATTGTTGAATGATTATGAACATGGTCTTTTGCCTGCTGAGAAGAAAACGATATGACAACAATAACGTCTAATGTAACTGGCCCCTCTAACAGTACAACTGGCCCCAGCTTGGCCCCCCCAGTTGAAATTGTCTAGAACCGCCACTGATGCTACCACCAGCACATTTCTTTGTTTGCACTGCAACATTGTAGATATAGCCCGAGCCTAATGCAAAATGCTGTCACAGTTATAGGTTACTTTGGATTTCCGGCCGTTTTTTTTCCAATCCTTTCCAACAGGTAGAGTATGGTAGGCTACTGAGCTACAGGTGTAGGTTATTCATTTGACCAGTTTCTCACAACAGGAAAATAATCCTGCAGCAACAGGAAATTTAAATTATTGTGTGGATTATAATTAAAGGATATGTTTGTAGGTGTTGATACAAACTTTAGAAGTAATTTTAAACCGTGAATACACGGTGGTCAAATTAAGATCTTACACCTGTACAATGGTTTTCGCTAAGGGTCAAAATACCTGACAATGGAATCTCCAAAATATCCCAACTATCCACTGTCATAAAGAAGGTAGACAAAATTGACATTTATCAAAGCATATTGACAGTTAGCCTATGCTCAGTGGTGTAAAGTACTTAAGTAGTACTTTAAAGTATTTCTACGTAAGTTGTTTTTTGGGGTATCGGTACTTAACTATTTATATTTTTAACAACTTTTACTTCACTACATTCCTAATGAAAAATAATGTACTTTTTACTCCATACATTTTCCCTGACACCCGAAAGTACTGGTTACATTCTGAATGCTTAGCAGGATGGGAAAATGGTCCAATTCACTCACTTATCAAGAGAACATCCCTGGTCATCTCTACTGCCTCTGATCTGGCGGACTCACTAAACACAAATACTTTGTTTGTAAATTATGTCTGAGTGTTGAAGTGTGCCTCTGGCTGACCGTAAGTGTAAAAAACAAGAAAATCATGCCATTTGGTTAGTATAAGGAATTTGAAATTATATAATTGAAAGTATATTTTAGCAATTACATTTACTTTTGATACTTAAGTATATTTTAAACCAAATACTTTCAGACTTTTACTCAAGTGGTATTTTACTGGGTGACTTACTTTTACTTGAGTCATTTTCTATTACGGTATCTTTACTTTTACTCAAGTATGACAGTTAGTGGTTAGAGCGTTGGGCCAGTAACCGGAAGGTTGCTGGATCGAATCCCTGAGCTGACAAGGTAAAAATCTGCCGTTCTGCCCCTGAACGAGGCAGTTAACCAACTGTTCCCCGGGCGCCGAAGACGTGGATGTCGATTAAGGCAGCCCCCCGCACCTCTCTGGTGGAAGACACATTTCAGTTGTATATGTTTTTGGACAACTGACTAGGTATCCCCCTTTCCAATTGGGTACTTTTTCCACCACTGCCTACGCTTCCCCAAATATTTCAAGTAGATAAATGCGGAAATGAAAATATGAGACGCATAATAGATATCAGTAATGAATATAATAGTGTAGCATCAAAGGCATATGTCTACCAGAGTTTACTATGGTTAGAGCAGTAATGGCGGTGCTGGATTAGCATAAAACCATCTGAGATTGTTCACTCTTCGACGCCTGCCTACAAAAGCAATCGCCCACTCACAAATGACAATTATTCCAATGAGCAACCCGATCCTGAAGTGGGATTCTATCAGCTCCCAGCACCTACATCAGAATGGAATGACTAGTCTACCACACATTCCTCAATATTTCATGTTGCAATGAAAAGAGGAGAACTCGTGGTGCATTTGGTGTGTGTGTGTGTGTGTGTGTGTGTGTGTGTGTGTGTGTGTGTGTGTGTGTGTGTGTGTGTGTGTGTGTGTGTGTGTGTGTGTGTGTGTGTGTGTGTGTGTGTGTGTGTGTGTAGGTAGACTTGTGTTACAGGTAGTGATGTGCAGGCTGCAGTATCCCCTGTACTGTAGGTGTGTTTGTCAGATGTTTGAGGTGGATGATTTGTGTGAGAGGACTAGTGAGTGTCCATGTGGGCAGTGTTTTGACTGTTTCCCTCCCCATAGGGGCAGTGTTTAACTGTTTCCCTCCCCATAGGGGCAGTGTTTTACTGTTTCCCTCCCCATAGGAGCAGTGTTTTACTGTTTCCCTCCCCATAGGAGTAGTGTTTTACAGTTTCCCTCCCCATAGGGGCAGTGTTTTACTGTTTCCCTCCCCATAGGAGCAGTGTTTTACTGGTTCCCTCCCCATAGGAGTAGTGTTTTACAGTTTCCCTCCCCATAGGGGCAGTATTTTACTGTTTCCCTCCCCATAGGGGCAGTGTTTTACTGTTTCCCTCCCCATAGGAGCAGTGTTGAACTGTTTCCCTCCCCATAGGGGCAGTGTTTTACTGTTTCCCTCCCCATAGGGGCAGTGTTTAACTGTTTCCCTCCCCATAGGGGCAGTGTTGAACTGTTTCCCTCCCCATAGGGGCAGTGTTTTACTGTTTCCCTCCCCATAGGGGCAGTGTTTTACTGTTTCCCTCCCCATAGGAGCAGTGGTTACTGTTTCCCTCCCCATAGGAGCAGTGTTTTACTGTTTCCCTCCCCATAGGAGCAGTGTTTTAATGTTTCCCTCCCCATAGGAACAGTGTTTTACTGTTTCCCTCCCCATAGGGGCAGATAAGGGCGGTGCACAATTGGCACAGCGTCGTCCGGGTTAGGGTTTGGCCGGGGTAAGCCGTCATTGTAAATAAGAACTTATTGTTAATTGACTTGCCTACTTAAATAAAGATTAAACAAAAAAAATCCATCTCTACACACACACACACACACACACACACATATAACTCCTCCACTTTGAACAGCCAAGTACCCTTGGCTCCAGGTTTCCATGGCAACATACTGCAGAAACGCAGCACAGGAAGAACCAATGGAAAACCGCCACTAGGTCACCTGATGGCCAAACTCATTTTGACAGAACTACCGTAGATGAATTGTATTCATTTATTTGATTAAAACACTGGCACAATGAAGGATCAAGAGTCAGATGCAACACAATATGATTGCTCTGTACTTGAGATCATGGCACTGTCTCTGGGTCAGTTGCTACACGGAAAACCAACTCCCCTAGTTTTCTCAATGAGTGTCCTCTTCCAAGCTTCCCCATTCACAAATATATCAGTTACTTGCGCCTCCGGACCAGTCATTGGCCAGACTGAGAATGCCCAGCCCCCTAATGCTACCGGCTCCTTTTAAAGAAGTCTGCCATCTCCATGTCACACTGCGTGACTGAGTGACTTTCTGTCACACATGCATACTGAAGTATGTGGATTCATTGAGAGATAAAAGAGAAATCTAGGATAGTAGAAGTACACGATGGACACAGGTGAGAAAAGAGCCAAAGAACAGACAAGTAGGAAGAAATAGACAACACTGGGCCCTGCCTCAAGACTGACACATCTAAAGCTCACCTATTGAACACACTGGAATGCTGTTTCACATGGAATCTCTCTGTTTCTTCCCCTCTCTCTGCCCCCTCTCTCTCTCTCTTTCTTCCCCTCTCTCTGCCCTCTCTCTCTTTCTTCCTCTCTCTGCCCCCTCTCTCAATTCTTCTTTCCCCTCCCCCTCTCTCTGCCCCCTCTCTCTTTCTTCTTTCCCCTCCCCCTCTCTCTGCCCCCTCTCTCTTTCTTCCTCCCCTCTCTCTGCCCCCTCTTTCTTCTTTCCCCTCCCCCTCTCTCTGCCCCCTCTCTCTTTCTTCTTTCCCCTCCCCCTCTCTCTGCCCCCTCTCTCTTTCTTCCTCCCCCTCTCTCTGCCCCCTCTTTCTTCTTTCCCCTCCCCCTCTCTCTTCCCCCTCTCTCTTTCTTCCTTCCCCTCCCCCTCTCTCTTCCCCCTCTCTCTTTCTTCCTTCCCCTCCCCCTCTCTCTTCCCCCTCTCTCTTTCTTCCTTCCCCTCCCCCTCTCTCTGCCCTCTCTCTCTTTCTTCCTTCCCCTCCCCCCCTCTCTGCCCCCTCTCTCTTTCTTCCTTTCCCTCCCCCTCTCTCTGACCCCTCTCTCTTTCTGCCTCCCCCTCTCTCTGACCCCTCTCTCATTCTCCGCAGAGGAAAGAAAGGTGACAAGGAAAAGAGCTGCCAGAGAGAGAGAGAGAGAGAGAGAGAGAGAGAGAGAGAGAGAGAGAGAGAGAGAGAGAGAGAGAGAGAGAGAGAGAGAGAGAGAGAGAGAGAGAGAGAGAGAGAGAGAGAGAGAGAGAGAGAGAGAGAGAGAGAGAGAGAGAGAGAGAGAGAGAGAGAGAACGAGAGAACGAGAGAACGAGAGAGAGAACGAGAGAACGAGAGAACGAGAGAACGGTGAAGCTGGACTGGAAGAGATGCCAGGAGCCCTGGGTCTGGGAATCACACACATCAAACACAGTGAGTACAAAACCTGTTGGGGTGAGTGTGTGTCATCGTGGTTATGTATCCGTCAGATGTTTTACTAGTTGTACAGGTCTCTCTCATGTGTGCAGCAGTGTGTGTGTGCATGTGGTTGTAACTATTGTTATGTATGGTCATGTTTAGGGCTTGGTGTCACTCGTACACCCTCTGAGCATATGGCTGTGTTATGAATGAATGGACTTGGCCTCTGGAGGAACAGTGTGTGCCATGTTCTATAGGACCCTGACTTTATCAATGGGCTACATGAGAGAGACCTGGCATTGGCTGGGGACAGGAGCCAATCAAATACAGCATGTTAGTTGTAGAAGTCAGGATGAATGAATGAGTCAGAGATGATGAAGGTGGGTGTGCGTGTGAGTGTGTGGGTGTGCGTGTGTGTGCAAAGAGAGTTGTCCGACTGACCCCAGCTCACACACTGAACCAGTTGGTTGATTGCAGGCCCATAGCTGTGAGAAACCCATCGGGACAATGAACAGGGCTAAAATTAGCAGTCAAAGCCACCTGTCTGCAACACGGCCAGAGAGAGGAAACAGGAAGGAAACGAAGAGGGGGAGGGAGGGAGAAACGGGGGCCATTAAGGGAACAGCTCACACTTACCCCTGCAGAAATGTTGCCTCTCTCTTCAAATACCTCTCACGTCGCCAGCTCTCACAGAGGGGAGAGAGAGGGAGAGAGAGAGGGGGGAGTGAAATGGGCCATGACCGTTGGTTAGTGCTCACATGGTGGTGGAAAGACATATTCAGTGTTATGAGTTCTGCTAACTCTTTAACATCTTATCATGTCCCGCTAGTTTCCTGTCTACCCGATAGCAGACAAGCCAGGAAGTCTCCTCTGTTTCTCACCTGCTGCCCCTACCTTTCCCCCCAGTCTCTAGGACAAGGGCAAGTCTAGGAGAATTCAATCACCATGGGTAGTAGGAACCTAGCCATAGACTGCGTTTGCACAACTGGTTGTAAATGGAACTAGCATTTAAAGCCTCCATTCTAAGAAGCCTGCGAGTCACATGATCCATCTCATGGTGAACTTGACTCTTCGTTTAATGCTCTATTCAATCAGATCCACTTTGCCCGACATCTGCATAGCGGTTGTTTTGGCGGTGGTGGAGCTGTGTTAGAGCTGGCAAATCCACAAGCGGCTCCTGGCATTATACCAGAAGCGGACATCGCCATTGGTTGAACGGAGTCGCATTAACAGAAATCCCATGCAGCCTCTTTACCAGTTCAAACACTGGATTGTGTATTTCGTTGAATGATTTTTCAATTTGAGTGTAATTATTTCTATATAGCCTAAATGTTCTCATTCTGAATTTCTAACGCGTGGGTGTGGCTTCGTGACAATTATCGCAAGAGCAGCTGCTTTGAGGGCTCCAACCCAGTTCCACTTCCAACACCGCCAAAACATCTGCTATGCGGGTGTCTGCTATCGCTGTTTAACGCTTGATCTGATTGAATCTAGGCCTTGGTGTTGTCTGCTCTGTCCATTATAGCTAGACAGGTCCGAGAGGAAAACAGAGAAGTCAGTGGATAGCAGTTAAGTTGTCTTGACATTTCAAGGTCATTTCAGATTGAGCTAAGATCTGCAGCGTTTACCATGAACTGTCGGCAGCGCTCTGCCGGCGCGATCGTATTGAATCCTAGCCTGTGTCACAAGTGATAGTCCCTCAACACACAAACGCCTGACTGTTTAGTGTCTCCATACCCATATATGGCAGTTGACCACCCAATTCCCTTACCTGGGCCTCAAGATTTCAACCAAAGAGATACAGTAATAGAGGGGGCCACCCCATAGAGGTAGATAGAGGACTCATCATGGATATAACCCGTTTTAGCATAGACATTGCCATTGCTATTGGGCATTGCCATCATCCACCATTTTAAAGTAGTGTAGTTGTAAACTGGGTGGGGATTCCTATGGGTTGTAACCTCAATGGCGCTACCCAAGCTGTCACAGATGCTATAATGGTACAGATATAAAGATGAGTCCTCTATCAATCTCTATGGGCCAGCCAGGTTCAGTGGCGTCATGGAAAAGTGCTTTGTCACTCTAGTGACTAGTCTACTTAACAACTGCACCTGGATCAGTGTCATAATGATTAAATCAGCAGTTCAGAGCAGAAACGTCTAGGGCAGGGGTACTCAACTCTTACCCTACGACGTCCGGAGGCTTGTGGTTTTCTGTTCTACCCGATAATTCATTCCTGGTCTAAATCAGTCCCTGATTAGAGGGGAACAATGCAGTGGAACTGGCTTCGAGGTCCAGAGTTGAATTTGAGGGGTCTGGGACATCATATTGTTTTATCTCCCTCCTAGTGCGACCTATAACGTGTAAAATTCACTCAGACACCATCACATACAGTCACACTGCACAAACACAGGTGGGGGAGGGGCTAAATTAAATGGTTTATCACCAACACCTGGGGATTGGGGTTAGGTTAAGGTGGGGTAGAACTTTGCTCCTCTGACTTTCTCTTCAACCCAAGACCACCAGATTCCCTTTGATCTTCTGTTTCCACGTCACAACAGGCTGATTCAAGGAGAATCAATCTCCCTCCAACTAGAAGTCCTCAGTATAATAATAAAACAAGAACTATTAACCTGGAAGAGATGTGGTCAACTGAGCTCTATTGACTGCATGTCAATAACTGCATTTTAACATCAGTTCTATGCAACTGACCTCTCTTCTCTGTTCACTGTATAGGTATGAAGCTGCCTAGACCTGATGACAGCGCTGCTATACAGACTGGCCTTGCAGAAAAACTCCCCTCTTTGCCCAGTCAGGATTACTTACTGCAAGGGTCTTAACCCGCCAACCAGCAGTACTCCATCTCAGAGGCTAAAAACAGACACGGAGAAACCCTTAACAAGGCCTTATTAGATTACTAGTGATCCTCAGCTGGATGTGTTTAAATGAGTCACAAGCTCCCAGGTATTCAGTGCTAACCCAGTGACAAGAGACGGCCGTCTTTGCTTGGCCATTTTTGGGTCCTTGTGGACGGATGGGCAGACGTGTCGGTGTCTGTCAGCTGCTCAGTAGTCAGTGTAGATCCTGTGGGGCAGTCAGCAGCTACATCTGGCTACTGGGTCGCTGATGGCTGCCATGTTCTTCATCTCTCAAATATTGTGATTATGATTTAGTATATGTTGTATTCTAAATGTACATACAGCCATCTTTACTTCAGTTTGCTGGTAGGTTGTTGACCTGGCATACAGTGTAGAATTCTGTGTGGGTGATTCTACAGCTACATTGTCTGCTGGGTTTTAGGCCCTACTCAAATAATCACTCACTTAATCTCACGGTAAGTATTTTCTCCCAATTCAGAGACCGTGTGACAATGCTTTTGTATCATCAAATAAATACAAGTTATAGAAGCAGAGTTGTGATTTCTAATGAGGTCTGCTGTATTTGGATTGGGCCCTGTTTTTTTTGTCTAGAAAGAACAATATTTCACTGGGTTCACCGTGGCCTTGAAATGTACATTATCTTAGAAGTTGCAGCACAAAATAAATGAATGCCAAACAATTCATTATTTCTGCAGACATACTGTACGCACACACTGGTGAAAGTAATTACATTCATGGATTATTTGACAATTGTGTTTAATGACTCATCATAAAACATTCTTCAAAACAATAAAACAATTTTAAATGTCAGTTTCTGTACAACGCTTGCTAAGCAGTTTTATTTATATATAGAAAATGTACGAGGAGTTGTGTTAAAATGACAAAACTCCTTCAAATTTAATGGCAGGTACTCTGGAAAAAAATAACAGCATTCCATCAACAAATATTTTCAAGCAATAAATATGTATTTATAAATAGTGTAAATTTACATCAAGATTAGAAACATAACAAAAATCACAAATCAAACTTTATTCCTTAAAAGGAGAAGTTAGCTCTTTTTTTTATTACAACCAAATCTGTATTTTGATATAAATGGCATGTTATAGAAGTCCACACTTCTATGCGATTTCACTTGTTTGAGAAACTTAACACAACCAGCGAATCATTTCCTCATCCTCGTTGTGCAGTATGGGGGCCCTGAAAAAACATGATGCAGGTCTTTGAAATTGTGTCATTCTGCAATGCTATATTCCATTTGTGCGTCTCAAGACGTTTCCCATATCCAGCCGTTTCATTCTCCGCGTAGACTGCTGCTACAGGTAACTGCCAAAATAAAGGAAACGCCAACATAAAGCGTCTTAATAGGGCGTTGGGACAACAAGAGCTGCCAGAACAGCTTCAATGCAACTTGGCATAGATTCAACAAGCGTCTGGAACTTCCTGTGTGGAAGCACCTGCTTCAATATACTTTGTATCCCTCATTTACGCAAGTGTTTTGGCTGTGACCCGTAGAATGGACGGAGGTATCGCTTGAGTCGCAACAAAATGGAACATAACGTTGCGGATAAAGTTCAGAATGACAACGTCATCTGTACACTATCTAAAGACATGCATCACTACTGAGAGCATTTCCGTTTCAAAAAGGACATATTGGGGTGTTTTTGGAGCCTTTGTTCATTTTTCAGAGCCCACATACTGCACAACGGGGATGAAGGAATTCAAATCGCTGGTTGCGGTAAGTTTCTCAAATCGCTATAAAAACTGTCTGGACCCTTCAATAACATGCCATTTACATCAAAAATATATTTGGTTGTAAAAAAAAGCTAAATTCTCCTTTAGGTCAATGTGCAACCCATTTTTCTTTGTGACTTGGCTATTGATTTTCCCCAACATTTTTCCTCTTTTTTTTTTTACCTAAAACAACCAAAAACCGAACGTCATAGCTCCAAAATAACAAAGATAAAACAAAAGCTGTAAAAAAAGAAAAAAAAAAAAAAAAGGATAATCACCTAAACTCTTCACATTACAATTTTTTTGTAGATTTTGCCATCCAAAGAGTCTTAAAATTACTATCTACCATAGAAAAAGACCAGTTAGGCTAGTGCTCCTTAGAGGGAAGGAAAACACCTGGAGAATTCAGGAAAACAAAGGGATCACATCAGCCTGTTAACAGAATAATAAAAATAAAAAGAGAACAGGTTGTCCAGTCAGTAGTCTTTTAGGGTGGTGTTGCCAGTTGTGACGGATACAATATCTACAAAACATCTTCACTCAATAATAATTCCCGCCCCTTTCCCAAATGTTTTTGGATTAAGTCCTCCATTAAAAAGAGCTGAACCATTGTTACGAGGGGGGGAGTCCTGTGTTGGGAAGTGCGCTCTCTGGCGCCCCCCAGGGGGAAGAGGGGGGTTGACACGGCGCACTTGACAGGTTGCATAGACACACGCAGCCGCTGCTGCCTCCAGCCGTCGCTGTGGATAACAGCCATACGGGGAGACTGTCTCGACTTTCCTGAATATCAGAAATGGTCCATTTTTCCTTTGAAATGAAAGTTCCTGTAATGCTTGGTCGCCCCACAGAAGCCGAAGGGATGTCTAATGTCAAGATGAAGATGAATGCAGAGGGGCCTGGTGAGAAAGAGGGGGAGAGTTCAATACCAATTCAACGCATGAAACAAAAAAAGGTATTTTATAGAATTCCATTTATTGAAATGCACATGGAACTCACGCGACACAAACACTGGCCAATATACCAATCAAATGAGGAAGTAGTCCTTTAATAGGATCTCTATGTACAACCCAACAATGTCAATAGAGCCAAATCAAAGTGTGACTTACTAGTGTGAACTGGTCGTAGACCTGCATGAGATCATCCATCCGGTGTTTCTCTACAACCACAAAGTTGTCCAGCTCGGCGCTGCCTTTCCGGGCACAGTCCTGGCAGTGAACCACGTACTGCTTCTGCTTCCTGGAGAGGAGCTCGCTCCGCACAAACAGCAGGTTAAACACCTCCACCTGGAACACAGTCAACCAACACACACCAGTCAGTAACGCAGTCAACCAACACATGTCAGTAACTAGGGATGGGCATGCGTAATAGAGTAGTGGACCTGAGGTGAAAACTCCATCTTGAAGCTGTTCAGTCATATCCCTGTAAGCCGGGGGAGGGTTCTACTGAGCTGTAGGGAATTGGTTTAAGGTCATACCAAGGACCATCTAGCTATTTCATTTAGAATTTTAACACACCTTGAAGCACTTAAATTCCCATTAAAATATACATGAAATGAGTTGCAAAATGAATAGGAAATAGTCAAGATGTTGACAAGGTTATACATTTTACATTTACATTTGAGTCATTTAGCAGACGCTCTTATCCAGAGTGACTTACAGTAGTGAATGCATACATACATTTCCCCCCCCCCCCCCCCCCCCGTACTGGCCCCCCGTGGTAATCGAACCCACAACCCTGGCGTTGCAAACACCATGCTCTACCAACTGAGCTACAGGGAAGGCTGTGTTATACATTTTTAATTGAAGTAACTGTCCTTCAAACTTTGCTTTCGTCAAAGAACCCTCCATTTGCAGACCTTTGTCATTCTAGTTGTGAATTTGTTGAGGTAATCTGAAGAGATATCAGCCCATGCTTCCTGAGCACTTCCCCCAAGTTAGATGGCCACTTACCTACCATACGGTCAAGCTGCTCCCACAACAGCTCAATAGGGTTGAGATCCGGTGACTGTGCTGTCCACTCCATTATAGACAGAATACCAGCTGACTGCTTCTTCCCTAAATAGTTCTTGCATAGTTTGGAGCTGTGCTTTAGGTCATTGTCCTGTTGTAGGAGGAAATTGTCTCCAATTAAGTGCCGTCCACAGGGTATGGCATTGCAAAATGGAGTGAGTCTTCCTTCTTCAAGATCCCTTTAACCCTGTACAAATCCTTACCACCACCAAAGCACCCCCAGACCATCAGTTTGCCTCCACCATGCTTGAGATGGCGTCAAGCACTCCTCCAGCATCTTCATGTTTTCTGCGTCTCACGAATGTTCTTCTTTGTGATCCGAACACCTCAAATTTTTATTTGTCTGTCCATAACACTTTTTCCAATCTTCGTGTGTCCAGTGTGTGTTTTTTTGCCCATCTTAATATTTTCGTTTTATTGGCTAGTCTGAGATCTGGCTTTTTCTTTGCTACTCTGCCGTGAAGGCCAGCATCCCGGAGTCACCTCTTCACTGTTGACGTTGAGACTGGTGTTTAGCGGGTACTATTTAATGAAGCTGCCAGTTGAGGACTTGTGAAGCATCTTCCTCAAACTAGACACTAATATACTTGTCCTCTTGTTCAGTTGTGCACCGGGGCCTCCCACTCCTCTTTCTATTCTGGTTAGAGCCAGTTTTTGCGCTGTTCTGTGAAGGGAGTAGTACATAGCATTGTACGATATCTTCAGTTTCTTGCCAATTTCTCGCATGGAATAACCTTCATTTCTCAGAACAAGAATAGACTGACGAGTTTCAGAAGTTCTTTGTTTCTGCCCATTTTGAGCCTGTAATTGAACCCACAAATGCTGATGCTCCAGCTACTCAACTAGTCTAAAGGCGGCCAGTTCTATTGCTTCCTTAATCAGAACAACAGTTTTCACCTGTGTTAACACAAATGCAAAAAGGGTTTCCTAATGATCAATTAGCCTTTAAAAATGATAAACTTGGATTAGCTAACAACGTGCCATTGGAACACAGGAGTGAGGGTTGCTGATAATGGGCCTCTGTACGCGTATGTAGATATTCCATTAAATAAAAATAAAAAAAGTAGTTTCCAGCTACAATAGTCATTTACAACATTAATAATGTCTACACTATTTCTGATCAATTTTATGTTATTTTAAAGGGCAATTTTGTTTTGCTTTTCTTTCAAAAACATGGACCTTTCTTAGTGACCCCGGTAGTGTGACAGGGCGATAGATATATAGCCCATACAAACACAATGAATAACAGATTCACTACATGGAACAGTTCCCAAAAATAAACCCAATGAAGTTTGTTCTGTAGTGTCTGTCCTATATCTGAGAGATAAGATCAGTCAACAAAATATTTTTGTTTTTTACATATATTTAAACCCTTATTTTTGGCACTAAACTGTCTCCATATATACTTCCATTCATTTTTTCAACTGGTACCGGGGGCACCTTCAGACGAGTCTTGTGAGGCCTGTGGAGCAAAACCTTTCCACAGAGGGTCATATTAGTGTGTAGCCCAAACTGATGGGCTACAGACAGAAGTTGGCATAATCGGCTGTACAGACTTCAGACAAGTCAAGATGCTTTTGGGTTCCGAAAAGCAAAAACGGAGAACACCATGTTCGTGAGTCTTATCTTTCCATATAGGGGCTGTGTCCCGCAAACAAAAATGTGCTTAAGGTTAGGCATAAGGTTAACAGTGTGGTTAGGGATAAAGGTTTAAAATAAAAGATTTTATGAAACTAAAATTGTTGAAACAGGCTGACTGACTTTGTGGCTGTGGTAACTAACATTAATGACAACCCTACCTTGCAAACTGCTAGCGGCATTCAGAATTGGTTATTCAACGTTGTTCTACACTAAAAACATGACTTTGATAAAGACATTTATCAGAATCACTAAGCCTAGGCCTATTCACGAAACAGATGTCCTGGCCATAATTCATCCCCATGCAGTGTTCAATGGAGAACTGTTAACCCATTAAAAACATTCCAAAGAACAGGCATAATAACTAAATAGAACTTCTGTATATCCAAAAGGTTTGGGTCTGTAACCCTGAACTGGCCAAATTGAGCCCCGTTTAAAATGATCCCTGAGAATAACTGTTCCAGACGCAAGATGCAATTCACACTATTCTATGTTATTCTGTTAAATTACATACTTTTTAAACAATAAAATACACATGGCCAAACAACTCATTTCGTCAAATTTCTGCCCTGCTTGGGCTGCGCCGGTCAACTGTAAGTGCTGTTATTGTGAAGTGGAAACATTTTGGAGCAACAATGGCTCCGCTGCGAAGTGGTAGGCCACACAAGCTCAGAACGGGACCACCGTGTGCTGAAGCGTGTAAAAATTGTCTGTTGCAACACTAACTACCAACTTCCAAATGGCCTCTGGAAGCTACATTAGCACAACAACTGTTCATCTGGAGCTTCATGAAATGGATTTCCATGGCTGAAGAGATGCACACAAGCCTAAGATGACCATGCGCAATGTCAAGCGTCGGCTGGAGTGGTGTAAAGCTAGCCGACATTGGACTCTGGAGCAATGGAAACGTGTTCTGTGGAGTGATGAATCACGCTTCACCATCTGGCAGTCCGACGGATAAATCTGGGTTTGTCGAATGCCAGGAGAACACTACCTGCCAGAATGCATAGTGCCAACTGTAAAGTTTGGTGGCGGAGGAATAATGGTCTGGGGTTGTTTTTCATGGTTCGGGCTAGGCCCCTTAGTTCAAGTGAAGGGAAATGTTAATGCTACAACAGTGACATTCTAGATGATTCTATGCTTCCAACTTTGTGGCAACAGTTTGGGGAAGACCCTTTCCTGTTTCAACATGACAACGCCCCCGTGCACAAAGCAAGGTCCATACAGAAATGGTTGGTCGAGATCAGTGTGGAAGAACTTGATAGGTCTGCACAGAGCCCTGACCTCAACCCAATCGAACACCTTTGGGATTAATTGGAACACCAACTGCGAGCCAGGCCCAATCGCCTGACCTCACTGAGGCTCGTGGCTGAATGGAAGCAACTCCATATTAATGCCCATGATTTTGGAACGAGATAGCCGATGAGCAGGCGTCCACATACTTTTGGTCATGTAGTGTAGGTGTATTGACTTTGATAAGCGCGCGGGAAAGAAGAGTCTTGTCTGCTAAATTAACAAAACAAGGCTATGCCATTCTACAAGAAAGCACCACATTGCTGAGGTTACTATAAATATAAGGCAATTTAGCAATTAGGATTTGTTATCTGTAATGCTTATGATATTAGGCATTGTCGTTCACAAATAGATAAATGCGCTTTTTTTTCTCCATTTGAGTACTCAAAAAAAATATGAACAGTCAAAACATGTAAAATGCCCATTCCTATCTGTAATACAATCAACCAACGTACACACACACACACACACACACACACACACACACACACACACACACACACACACACACACACACACACACACACACGTCAGTAACAGTCAACCAACACACACACACTGAAGTCAGAAACTGTCATTTACTCAGTCGTCAACACATAATCCTGTCAGGTACTCATATGATAGTCATGGACTGTAGTCATTTACTCAGTCGTCAACCGGAACATTACTGTCAGTTACTCAAAACAAACCTATCAATACTGACAATGTAATGACTATGTGGGGTAGCAGCTTGGGTAAGGGACTAGGGGTTGAAATGGGCCGGAGCCCCTGACGTACCTCACAGATGGTGCAGTAGTGTGCAGGCTCATCCCTGTTCCTGCTCTGCAGTACTGTCTCCTTCCCTGCTGCGGCTAGAGCCTCCTTCACCGACTGACACTGCTTCAGCGTCCTCAGCAGGCAGTATCTTCAGCAAACACACCATCACATTAAAAGAAACTCAGACACCTACACATTTTAAGGTTACGTTTTCCAGCAGCCACATCATCAAAATGCACGTCATCATCCAATCTGAAGCCCTGTCACTCCAGGGATGCAAACTGCTGAGGGCATAAAAAGGGCACTTTTTTTTTGTTGCACTGACACATGCAAAAATATCCCTGCTAAGGGGAAATGCAGGTTTTAACTAATTAAATAACATGATCAGTCTCTGTGTAAATTAAAAAGTAGTTAATGCGAACCTAACTCAGAGCAAAATAATGTAAGGAAAGCAATTCAATGTTATTTGTTGCCTAGACTTTACTGCAAATGACACTCGAAGTCTTGAGGGAAAAAAACAATACACTAATATTGCAGTTAGCCATGACAGCCTTTATAATAGAACGCTTGTGACCCCACACACACACACACACACATCTAAATATTGCACGAGGGGAAAAAAACTATGTAGAAATAGAATGAAACGGGCATTCTATTTTTGCTCTAAAATAGTGGCCAGTCTAGTAGACGTCGATCAAGTGCACATTTGTACAAAGATAACTTCCACTGAGTAAAAAATGTAATATTGCCCACTCACACAAAAGTTTTACTGTCAAATTCAACACAACAAAAGCAATATCTTTAGGCTACACTGCACATTATTACATTGTGGACATATGTTCTACAATGTGCCAGCAGAGCATGATACCCTTTGTTGACATAATTGATCTCTTTCAGGCAGAGAGTACACCTGGCATACCTCTTTTTATCCACTGCAAGGAGTCATATACCAGTTAATACTATAGCGAATTGGTTAGGTTACTAACGTTAGTTCATCTGATGTCGTAACGTTATCTAGCTAGCTATCGGACTTCATTAGGCAGCAAATTTCAAAACAAACTCAATTATTTGATCAGTTAAGTTGGCTAATGTCGCTCAACATTTTTCTGGCTAGCTAACAGAGAATTCGATCCAGCTACCACAGCAGGATATTTAATCATGCTTACAATTCTTGATGCACCACACTTTCTCCCTCACCTCAAAAACTTTCCAAATACCAGTTGTGTTTCGGTTGCAGCTCATGAAGTACGCTTCATCACCTTCTCACCCCGTCTCCATGGTCAAACTTTTCACCTGCCTCTTCGTTATTGTTCAGGGATGCGCTACTGTAACTGGCAAACTGCCGTTGCACCCTACTGCTGTCTTTCCAGAGCGCGCACTGATTCTATAACTAGCAAATTGATCATCTCTTCTCTCTTCAGTCGCGTGCTGTTGTTATGTGAATGATTGGCTGAGCCTTGGATACAGCCAGTATTGCGCCTAACGCACATCACTTGTTCGCCTACAGCCAGTAGTGCCGCCCCCCCCCCCCCCTCATCGGATCTACACGAATCACAAATCACTATTTGGCCGAGAGGAAACTAGTTTGCATCCCTGTGTCCCTCTCCACCCCTCATGGCAGACTGGACACACAGTTCTAACATGTGGCAGGAGAGAAGCTCACAGGGTGAAACTAAACTGTAAAAGACGGTGACTTACTTGATCATCTGGAAGAGCTTGTGGTCAGACACCTTGATGTTGCGGGCCATGTTCCAGGAGAGGTGCACCATGGGTACATGGGACTTGACGCTCTGGAGCTTGTTCCACTCGTAACGCTCCACGGCCAGCTTGTACTGGTGGGCTGTGGATGTTGTGAAATTAATTACAACACTTAACAGGTCCAGAAACAGCTGACAAACTGATTCTGGAGTCAACTATCACTTCAAGAGATAATATCCATGTATGAAATTCTATTCATAAATGTATTTTTTTTAATTACTAAGTGTTTTACATTAACCGAAGGAGCAAGCAAAAGCTGCATCAGAGGCTTACCACTGAGGGGTCCTACGTTCCAGGCGATGTTGTTGCACCAGCCGATGGCCTGGACCCAGTGGACGGTGCCTGTGTTGAGCCACACCAGGTCCCCCGGCCGCTGGATGAACCGGTAGACAGGCACATCTGCCTCATACAGGTCCTCCAGGTTGGGCCACCACGAACCCATCAGGAAGTTGATGTTGTTTCTGATGGAGAGCGAGGAAAAGAGCGAGGGGGAGGAAAAGAGCGAGGGGGAGGAAAAGAGCGAGGGGGAGGCATTTATTTTCAGTCTTTTCTCATTTCTGTAAGAGATGTGGAATTAGGACTCGTATTAAAGACCATCTAATTTCAGTCTTTTCTGTCTTCTGGGCCATTCCTTTGTCTGTATTTAAAATCAGAATAGTTTTGTTGTGGAAAGTCAGAGAGAAGAGATGGGTTAGTTAGATCTCCCTTGTTTCATTAATGCCCTCATTCCTGGATTCAATTCAGCTCCTTTCCTTCCTTTCACTCAATATCTCTCTGAATCACTCCCTTTTCATTCAGACAGTTTGTTCTTCGTGTTCAAAGCGAGGCACAAAAGAAGCCGATCCTCACCTTGACACCCCATCTGACATCGTTCCTTCTTTTGTATATATCCTTTTCTCTGCTGTTCTCGCAGACCCCCCCCACACATTTCTCATTCACTGACAACATCACTATTGTATAATGTATTATCACTAGCCTCTATGGTTGTTAGGTCCTTACTTTTCACAGAAGTTGCTCATCACTCCCCAGTAGGGTTCTGGCACAGCAAACCACTCACAGTCCCCAGGGCCGATGTTGATGTTGACAGAGCAGAAGTTATTGTGTTCCTGATGACCTGGGCCACAGAGATAAAGCAAGACCGAGTTAGAACTGTATTATGTAACTTTTTGGGCGACCCCCCCCCAAAAAAAATCCCATAGAAATGTTATTTATAGATCTGTCATTTTCATTGAAAGCAAGTCTAGAACGCACTAGATCTGTTATGTGAGAAATGTCCATGCTTCCCATTCTTAACTTTCGTTTTTGCCTCTTACTTTCGGTTTTGTACACCAGCTTTAAAACAGCTGAAAAAACAATATTCTTGGTTACGGAAAATATATTTCACAGCGGTTTAATGATTCTCTACACTGTACTTGCTTGTCTTGGCACAAAGTGAATTAGGCAAACTATTAGAATTTCAACCAGGAAATGGTAGAGGGATTTCTGCATAGTGCATCTTTAACAGTCTGTCTTTGTAACTCATAAGTATCAATATAAAAAAGCACTAGAAACCGCAACAGCTTGTCCTATAAAATTGTATCGCAGTACCGTGCCCTTGCCTAATATGTACAGTGTGTGTGTGCGCGCATAATGTGTGTATCTACCTGGTATTCTGCTGCCAGGGACCTTCATGTAGAGCTGGACAGTGTTCATGCCCAGGATGGTGTGTCCTACGTGGCTGAGCAGATTGCCAGCAGACACCACCCTGGCGAACGCAGGCAGCTTACTCAGCTCCTGCAGCTGTAGCTTCCACCTGGTGGACAAGGAGAAAGGGGGTGTGTTCAGAGGAGGCAATGGGGTTTAGCAAAATTTTGCAACGTGTGACCATGCCATATCTGACCACACAAACACGTACTTTCTTTCGTCCGACACGTCGATGTTGGTCCCAAATTTGATGTGCTTTAGGGGACCCCTCCTTTTGCGTGCCGCACTGAACACAGCAGGAAGAAATGATGATTAGAAAAGGTTCAACGGTTGTGAATATATCAGTGAGAAATCCTGACAGGTGTGTTGCTCACCTCTCTGCTGATGCTGGCTCAGTGTCTGAGGGCTCCTTCAACGCCTTCTTCTCATTCTCCTCCTGAGAGTAAAGAGGATCCCATTCAAAAAGACACCGAGCATTGGGAAACAGGTCTGTGTGTGGGTCAGGGTTTCCATTAGCCTACAATTGCCGGATATTGCCACCCCCCCCAAAAAAAGAAAAGCCGATGAATAAAACAGTCGCCGGCCAAAATAAATCCCATTACAAAATATTGCCATTTATTTGGATGGAAATACATTTTTACAGTCATACTTATCGGTCTGTAGATTATTTGAATAATTTAGTGGAATTAAATTGTCGTGTGGAAGGAAATTTGCAACACAAACATGGAAGAGAGTGAACATGACACAGAGCACGGAGACACGGAGCTCGTACCTAAGAGGGTCACCGGTGGTCGCATGGACGTGGTTAGGGTATGAAAAGTCTGACACGGACCAGAAAACCGTCCAACGCAAAATATGCCGCAGGACGGTCCCGACAACAGGCTGAAACCTCTTACCACCTACGCAAGAATCATGTGAAACAGTACAGAGAGTCTACGGATGAGACCCAAAAAACTAGTTCTAAATTGAATTTACAGAAAATGTGCTATATCGTGATATGTATTGTTATCGGAATATGACATTTTGGCCATATTGCCTAGCCCTAATACACGCAATACTATAAAACAATGTTACCAAATGACAGGGATTAATGGTACATTTACTACTGGTGATGGCATATCACTGCAGAGAATGCCAAGACTGTGCACAGTTGTCAAGGCAAAGGGTGGTTACTTAGAAGAATCTCAAATATATTTTGATTTGTTAAACACTTTTTTGGTTACTACATGATTCCATGTGTGTTATTTCATAGTTTTGATGTCTTCACTATTATTCTACAATGTCGAAAACTATAAAATGAAAAACCCTTGAATGAGTAGGTGTTGCCAAACTTTTGACTGGTACTGTATGTAATGGGGAATTGATAAAACATTTATTTTAAATATTCATACAATGAAAGCGTAAGATTTGGCGGGAAACAGTCGAGTCATTCTGGAGAGCGACTCGCCTCCATCTTTGCCACACACCCCTCCCCTTCATCTTGTCTAAACATTTAACATTTTACTCAACACACATTATCTTCATATTTGAGATGTTTTTCTACTGACAGCCACAACTCAGATAGGCTCATTGCCACACGCGTTGCCCACATTACGGGCTTCCCGATTAGGCATAGGCCTAGAAGCTTGTGATTTGAAACAATCAGATATTTTTGTCAAAATAAGCTAATGATCCTCAATCCCTCTGTGGCCAAGTAATGCTTTCTGGTGAAGTATTTAGAATGATTACAGACAGGTGTAATTATTACATTTACTTCCCTATTGGACCCACCACTATGCCATCTATCTACTGTTCTATTGGTTTTCAGATCAACTTTCTTTAGTTGTCCAGAAGCCAAGGCACCATCCTAGTCATATTAACAACCCATCCTAGTTGTTGCCTCTAGATCCCCCCTCTTTCTAAGTTTCTAACAGAGATTTTCATCGGTCACATATGGAACTGCTACCAGGTGACCTGTTTAGAATGGTGTTTTCCAACAAATTACATTTTGGCAAACGTTTGAAAATGATGTTTTATTGTCTGCTTCATTACAGGAGTTGCATGTTCTGTTAAGCTGCATTACCATAATCTACATGTGATTTCTGTCATTCTGAGCACCGTGGGTGGATACCTTAATGGTCTACGCACCCAATGCATATGGATCCGGTAAATTTACATCTCTCCATTCACGTTCTCCAGCGCCACATTTTCCTAACAGAAACTCTGTGTGTGTGTGTGTGTGTGTGTGTGTGTGTGTGTGTGTGTGTGTGTGTATGTATGTATGTATGTATGTATGTATGTATGTATGTATGTATGTATGTATGTATGTATGTATGTATGTATGTATGTATGTATGTATGTATGTATGTATGTATGTATGTATGTATGTATGTATGTATGTATGCATGTATGTATGTATGCATGTATGTATGTATGCATGTATGTATGTATGTATGCATGTATGTATGTATGCCTCTCTACTAACCCGTAGTGACTCCTGGAAGGAGGCAGCCTGGTACTGGGCGTATTTGGCGATGGTGGTGTGAGCTCGGCCGCTCTCGCAGCGCCACATCTTCTTGGTGCCACTCAGGTCCCAGTTCTCGTCAGCGGGCTGAGACAGCTGGGTACGACACTCAACCAGATGGTCTGGGTTAGCCTCCACTAGAGTCTTAGTAGAGAACAGACCCAGGTCTGAGAGAGGGGGAAAGAGGTAGGAGATGGTTATGAAAAAGAGAGCGAGAGAAAGAGAGAACATGGGGTAGAAGCAGGCACTCACTCAAATAAAGGGCATGGAAACCTGCTAATGCTCAAGCTGCATTGGGCCTTGCATAAGTGCAACATCAAAGTTAATAGTAAGGACTCCTTCATGGGGCATTTCTCAACTGAATTGGTTCAACTCTTGCGTCCCCTCTTGCCTCCTTTCGAAAAAGGTCAAAGGTAATTGAGGGGAGGCGGCAAAGGGAGGATTTTAAAGCTCTTCGAAGGAATCAGGTAAGATACTCATAACCATTTATTTATTTAACTAGGCAAGTCAGTTAAGAACAAATTTTTATTTACAATGATGGCCTACCCCGGCCATACCCTAACCCGCTGGGCCCTACGGGACTCCCAATCACGGTCGGTCGTGATCAGCCTGGAATCGAACCAGGGTCTGTAGTGACGCCTCTAGCACTGAGATGCAGTGCCTTAGACCGCTGCGCCACTCAGGAGCAGCAGTTGATGAAAGATGGCTATTGAGGAGGGGAGGACTCATCCGTTCACCTACTAACAAATGAACATCTCCTCCACCACTTATCGGTTTCAAGGTCACTGAGGAGAGAGGGTGGTGGAAGGACTTTTGCCCAAATGAGAAAAGGCAAAACCGGGTATTGTAATGACATTCCTAACCAGCAGGTGGCAGTAGAAATGGTAGACTCACCCAGTTTGAGCGCCCCGGCCAGCCCTCTGATGACAGTGACAGGGTTGGAGGGGTTTGTGCAGAACTGGTGCAGCGGAGGGAAGAAGGCATCCCTCTTATTCTCCAGCTGGGGATCAAATACACAATAACATTTTTTTTAAAGGACATTCAATATTATTTCAATTGAAAATATATACCTCACGTCTTCAAAACACCACCTTTTGAATGTTGAGTGCATATACATTTGTAAGATTCTCATCAGAATCACAACATTGACTAAAACATTCCCCTTTCATTATTATACTATGACAAGAAGTCTTTCTTCCATACTCACATAGATGCTTGGTGTGGGGGGGGTTGAGTTTGTCCTTGGGCAGGACTGGGGAGGGAGAAGGGGGCAGGCGAGGAGGGGGACACTTATCCAGCAGGATACTGCTGCTAGACAGACCGTTCTTCCCCAGATTTCTGAAAGAGAGAAAAACAGGGAAAGGAGACAAATAGAGAGACGGACAAAGTGAGAAGGTACAAACAAGATTAGCCTCTTGGTTTTACAGTATAATCTCTGCTCTGACAGTTCCCTCTACCAACAAATGCAATACTACATCTTCCCAAAAGAGGGAGACAATCAAAAAGTTCCTACAGCCCAAGAAGAAATGCAAGTGGGTCCCCCCAGTCTAACCTGCAGGCCTTGAGCACGTCAGTGGAGGAGGGGTAGATGGACACGGAGGAAGAGGATGATGGGGGGGTGCGGGCATGGGGTGGCGTGGGTCTGCGACACGTGGCAGGGGGGTCCGCCTTCAACGGGCTCTGGGAGTCCTCGGAGATGCCCCCCTTGCCGTTGCCATTGACGACGGTGCTGGGGCCGGCTGATGATAATGCGGCGGTGGTGGTGGTGGAGGGGCTGTTGAGGCCGTGCGGGCCCGTCGACTGGCCAGGCTCGGTGGATTTGGGCGAGGGGGTGGCGGTGGACATGGCAGAGATGGGGGAGGAAGCGGCCGAGGAGACGGCCGGGTGGATGTTGTTGATCTTCTTGTGGGGGGCGGAGGTGGTGGGGTCGCCCCCCTTAGGATTGTCTGAGCTGTGGTGAGGGGACCGGTTGCTCGTCACGCCGTCTCCCGCCGCCGACTGTACGTGATTGGATAAGCTTTCCGCAGCAGCAGTGCTATTGGCCGTCGTCATCTCCCCAGGCCCCTTTGTTGCCGTGGCTGTGGGGCCGTTGCCGAGGGGCGTGCTCTCTTTGGTAGCAGGGGTGCCGGGTGCTCCACCTGAGGTAGCAGAATGAGGGGGAGAAGGGGGGGACGGGAGGTGGTTGAGAGCCTGTTGCCGCGGCGATGGGGTGGCGGAATGTCCAACCTGATTGTGGGGCGTCTGTGGGTGCGAGAGGGGGTGGGTTGACCCCCCAGAGGAGGAGAGAGACCCATCCCCATTAGGACCCGCCCAATGTGGAGCGGAACCCTTCTGAAGCCCCTGTAAGGAGACGGGAGCAGGGAGGGAACCCCACCGTTAGATCAGAATAAGGACCGTAGCTAAAGAACATATAGTCGGTCTAGTTCTCTTCTCACTAAGGAACATCTGAGATTCCAGAACTAAGGATTTAACTAAGCAAGAACTAGCACAGAGAAGAATAGCAGTTCAGTCAGAGCCTACAGTGGGGGAAAAAAGTATCTGATGCCCTGCTGATTTTGTACATTTGCCCACTGATAAAGAAAGGATCAGTCTATAATTTTAATGGTAGGTTTATTTGAACAGTGAGAGACAGAATAACAACAAAAAAATCCAGAAAAATACATGTCTAAAATGTTATAAATTGATTTGCATTTTAATGAGGGAAATAAGTATTTCACCCTCTCTCAAATCAGAAAGATTTCTGGCTCCCAGGTGTCTTTTATATAGGTAACGAGCTGAGATTAGGAGCACACTGTTAAAGGCAGTGCTCCTAACCGCAGCTTGTTAACTGTAATTAAGACATCTGTCCACAGAAGCAATCAATCAATCAATCAGATTCCAAACTCTCCACCATGGCCAAGACCAAAGAGCTCTCCAAGGATGTCAGGGACAAGATTGTAGATCCACACAAGGCTGGAATGGGCTACAAGACCATCGCCAAGCAGCTTGGTGAGAAGGTGACAACATTTGTTGGGATTATTCGCAAATGGAAGAAACACAAAAGAACTGTCAATATCCCTCGGCCTGGGGCTCCATGCAAGATCTCACCTCGTGGGGTTGCAATGATCATGAGAACGGTGAGGAATCAGCCCAGAACTACATGGGAAGATCTTGTCAATGATCTCAAGGCAGCTGGGACCATAGTCACCAAGAAAACAATTGGTAACACACTACGCCGTGAAGGACTGAAATCCTGCAGCGCCCGCAAGGTCCCCCTGCTCAAGAATACATATACATGCCCATCTGAAGTTTGCCAATGAACATCTGAATGATTGAGGACAACTGGTGAAAGTGTTGTGGTCAGATGAGACCAAAATGGAGCTCTTTAGCATCAACTCAACTCGCCGTGTTTGGAGGAGGAGGAATGCTGCCTATGACCCCAAGAACACCATCTCCACCATCAAACATGGAGGTGGAAACATTATGCTTTGGGGGTGTTTTTCTGCTAAGGGGACAGGACAACTTCACTGCATCAAAGGGACGATGGACGGGGCCATGTACCGTCAAATCTTGGGTGAGAACCTCCTTCCCTCAGCCAGGCTCATTGAAAATGTGTCGTGGATGGGTATTCCAGCATGACAATGACCCAAAACACACGGCCAAGGCAACAAAGGAGTGGCTCAAGAAGAAGATCCTGGAGTGGCCTAGCCAGTCTTCAGACCTTAATCCCATAGAAAATCTGTGGAGGGAGCTGAAGGTTCGAGTTGTCAAACGTCAGCCTTGAAACCTTAATGACTTGGAGAAGATCTGCAAAGAGGAGTGGGACAAAATCCCTCCTGAGATGTGTGCAAACCTGGTGGCCAACTACAAGAAACGTCCGACCTCTGTGATTGCCAACAAGGGTTTTGCCACCAAGTACTAAGTCATGTTTTGCAGAGGGGTCAAATACTTATTCCCCTCATTAAAATGCAAATAATTTTATAACATTTTTGACATGCGTTTTTCTGGATTTTTTGTTGTTGTAATTCTTTCTCTCACTGTCCAAATAAACCTACCATTAAAATTATAGACTGATCATTTCTTTGTAAGTGGGCAAACGTAGAAAATCAGCAGGGGATCAAATACTTTTTTCCCCCACTGTATATGAGCTTCACACAGACCTGAATAGAATGAACAGGTAGAGTCCTACCTGAGTGGAGTTTAGGTGCAGGGCCCGGCGCGCTGTGTCCTGTGATTGGGTGCTTGTGCAGGTGTGAGGTAGTAGTGCGCCGGGCTGCAGGTAAGGCACGTCTCCGTTGGGTCCTGTGGCCGCCACCGGGTCATCATCATTATTATTATTATTATTGCCCACAGAAAGAGTGTCAGAGTGTCCGTGTGGTGTCCCGCCTGCCAGAGGCCCGTTGGCCAGTGGTCCAGGAGGGCAGGGGGGCCGCAACGAGCCCTGAGGGGCCAGGTGGGGCCGGGAGGGGGGCAGACTAGAGTGAGGAGGGGGAAGAGAGTTGGTAGCTGAGGGGCCGTTGGGAAGGGAGGGACGCAGCTGTCCAGATGCATTCTGTCTCATCTGTAGAACAGAACGTCAGGGTTTAGTCTTTAATTAACAACAGCACTTTCAGTGGATTTACATGAATTAGTCAATATATTACGCTACATTAGAAGAGACATACAGTATACTGCTTGCAGGCCATCAGGTAAACATCTGGGGGTTATAAGCATGTGTATGCGTGTACCTGCTGCTGGTGCTGCTGCATTAGGTTGAGTTGTGCCTCCAGCTGCTCCAGCATCTGCAGCTGCAGGGGCTTCAGATTGGCCCGGTTACTCCTCAACTGGTCCAGGAGCTGGGAGCACCGAGGATGTACAAATTAGTGTGTGTATGTGTAGAGACGAAATCAGCAGGGGGACGCAGGTGTGAGTGGCAGGGCAGGGTTTGTTAAGTGTGTGTTTACCTGCAGTTTCTGTGGCGACAGGTACCAGTTGGGGACTGGCTGCTGTGCTGAGTTACTAGCCCAGGAATCTGGCTGGCTCTGCAAAAGGAGTGTTTGAGAGTTAGGAGTGAGAGATTCCTCATCTTCAGCCAACCTAAAATATTTAAATGGATGCAAGTGGTATTGTAACATACTGCTCACATGATTTCCTATGCTACCTGATAGACAATCATGCCTGTTCTACAAAAACACATCAGACCTCCATCTGAACATAGTGTAATGTACCTTGGCTGGGCTGGAGGCCCTCCTCCTCTTGGCAGGGCTGGATTGGTCCTCCCCCTGGCCCATAGGGCCCACGTGTGGGGGCAGAGCCTGGCCCGATCCCCCTCCCTCTGAGCTGTGCTGGGGCTTACATGCCTACAGAGAAGGAGGGGAGGGGAGGAGAAGGAGGAGGGAGAGTGAAGGGGTTGCAAGGGAGGGCAGTGAAGGGTGTTAAACATGATAGAAGGTAAAGTAGTAAGGGAAAGTGCACAGAAAGACAGGGAAATACAGGAGGGATGCAGGAGAGGAGAGAGAAAGGGACAGGAAGGGGTAGATCACAGGCAGAGATGGAGCGATAAAAGGAGAGCGATAGAGGACGAGAAGAGGGTCGCAGGGAAAATTAAAGGGCAGGTAGCAAGGAGCAGAACGCAAAGTGAAGGATAGAGAGGAAGTGACAGAATAAAGGGATAGGCAGTTAGAGAGGGAGAACAAAAGCAGGAGGGTGATGTTGGGACTTCAAAACACATACACATTTCTTCCCTGCATTTTTAACAAACAATATGCAATGATACCCTGAAGATGTTTCCATGACCGGTAGAGTGGAATTTCTCATCACAAACTGTCAATCCTTCCACGTTGACGGAGTCTCATCACCAACAAAGACGCTTGGCCATACAAAGGCTTTGCCTGATCATACCACAACGCTAAGCCCTTGGCAGTTGCAGCTTTTAAAAACAAAATAATCCAAATGTTCAAAAAGGCAACTCCAGGTGTGAATTGTCATCCTCCATGAAAATGGATTTGTTGAAAACATGGGTTGTGGTCCTAATCAGAACACCTGAACCCATAACAACCTGTTTTTTATGAATACAAGGGTAAGAAAACAAGCCTCACCCATCTCCTCCCCAAAACTAACATCTGAAGACGGTTTCAGTTTGTATAGTCTGATGCTGAGAATTACATTGTACTCAACGAACAAACACACACACACTAGAACTAATGTCTATAATGAAAGTGAATGAATGGTACTGCAACACTAGGGAGCGCCACCAGGTTTCAGAGGCAGCAAGGCACCTGATGACCTCAGGATGAATGAGAGGAAGAATGTCAACCTGGAACTATTCTACTGAGGCACAACCTCACCAATCACAATGACAAACTGACGTTTAAAAAAATAAGAATAATAAATCTGGTAAAAATACTTTTTTTTAAATATGTATTTTTATATTGTGTAAATACACTGGATGTCACATTTAAAATGTATTCTATTTGAATGGAGAAATTAAATGAAACCAATTTAATTTAACCAAATTGGTTCTTTGAGTTGTGAAGCCATGATAACAGATAGTGGTAGACAGTGGGTAGTGAGGTTGGCCTGTGGCTGTGTCAGGGAGTTTGGGGAAGGGAGGAAGGGATTGGGATGGGCAACACTTCCCTTGACCCTGTCAGTCATAACAAAAGCCCTAAGCAGTCATAACAAGAAATTGTGGCAAATCACGTCATAACATTTGCATGTCATGTCTCAAGCCGCTGAATGACTAGTTTGCCAACCATGACTAGATCGCTGCCTTAACAAGCTACACCTAAAAATCACACCAGGTACAGCTATATGAACGACTGTTACCAGGGATTTTTCCAGTCACTGTAATTTTTCCAGATTGTGAGCATAACTTGGTTAAATTGGTTCTTATGACTGCTCTAGGCATCGGTTACTCCACAGGAAGACTCATGGAGAAGCTCCAGGTGATGTGTTGCCCGTTGGCGGTGGTGTGTGTAGAGGGTTGTGTGTGTGGGGGGAGTGGTCTATCTGGTCTCACCTGCGGTGCAGTGTTCAGGCCACCCTGCCTGGAGGTTAGCTCTGCTGGGATTGGTAGACTCCAGGCCTCATCAATAAGAGGAAGCATTTTACTTTTACTCTGTAGACTAGTGACCTGGGGGTTACTCAACTGAGCCTATGGAATGGAAAACGTGTGAAAACAACATTTTAATGACTTAAAATGATCTTGCGATCAAAATGTTATTGTCTTGTTACGGTCGCTCTCATGTAGCCGGTTAGCTACTAGCTTGGCATATCAGCGGCCCCATCTGTTAGTGAGGATCGAATATGTTTGCCCGTTATGGTCTTTAGTAGAGAGGTCAACCAAACAGGGAAGTCATGTTGGGGGTCATATGTGCATTTTGAATGAATTTACACAACACATAATCATTAAAACAAACCATCATGTTGTCTTAATGCCAGGGAATTATGCTCAAAATACTGGTGACTGGAGAATGTTCCCTCATTCATACATACAGATGAATGCGGGGTAATGTTTTTACATCAAAATGGACAAGACACATGGGGTATGGGACTGGAGGAGCCAGGTTCCACTGTGAACACACACAGATTTGCCTTCTGGTATTCAGAAAATGGTTTCCACAATCTGTAGTTCAGAATAGTCAAGTTTGAGTAGCCCAGCAGCTCAGATCATAGGTCTCTCCAGCAGTGGGATTCAAAGTGGGTCTTCAGACCTCTCCCATCCTCTTACCCAGTCCAAAATCAACTCTTAGCCCCTGAACACCCATTCTAGTTCTGAAAGGATGGGAGCAAACATGGTGATAACTCAACCTAGTCAACAAAAGGGCTAGATTAAACCATTCCCACTTTGCTGACACGTGTCCAAATTCTTTCAAATCTCCAACAGGTGAAAAAAAAAAAGCACCCAACCAGTGGTCAGTGAACTCAGGAGTACCCCCTCCCCTAACCATCTAAGCGGTAGGGAGCTAGGGGTTGACTTGGGACTGAACACCTCCCTCCTGAATCTCTCCCTCTCTCCTCACCTGCAGGCATTTGATGCGTTGTGTGAGCGCGGTGGCATTGGAGCAGGCCTTGCTGCGCATGGCGTTGATGTAGCACTTGATGGCGTCATGCGGCTGGCTGCAGGACTCGTAGAGCGTGCCCAGGTCCATCCAGGCGGCAGCGTGGCCGTGGTCCAGCTGCACTGCACAGATGTACGCCTGCAGAGCATCCATGGGCTGGTTCTGTTGCTGGTACAGAACACTAATGGAGAGAGGAAATGATTGAGGAGAGGGGGACATGAAGAAAAAGGGGTGGGGAGAGGGTTGAATATTGAAAAAGAGGGGGAGAAAGGGGTGGAGAAGGTTAAATAGGGAAAAGAGGGGTAGAGAGGACAGAGCAGTGAGAGGTGGAGGGTTAAATAGAGAAAAAGAGTAGAGGACACAGCAGTGAGGGGTGGAAAGGGTTAAAGAGACTGGAGTGGAAAGGTTGACAGACGGAATGACAAAGGAGGGAGAGATATGGGATGGTGAGAGGGAGAGGAGTGGGAGAGTGATAGCAGAGCAAAACAAAGAGGGATCGAGAGAGAAGACATACGGTCTAATGCGTACCCTATTGAACACCAAGTGTCTGCACTGGCTTCTGATTTGTCTATGGACTGCCTGTAGGAGACGAACGCATCCTGGACCTTGCCAATACTGGAGTAGCACCTGCCCAGGAAGTACCAGGACTGTCCCGAGTTGGGGTCTGCCTCCAGTGATTTCTGCAGACACTGGATGGCATAGCTGTCCTTGTTGGCTCGGTCTCCTAGCTGCTCCACTGTGTGGTGCATCCAGCCTAGTAGAGGGGGAGGGGAGGACACAGAACAATAGGTCAACCTTCCCATCACTAGCCATCTCATCCATCTCATCCATCCATTTATTCAGTGCCAGACCCAGTCATTCTTCTCATCAGCTGTGTGTGGTCTTACCTAGCTGCTGCAGGGTAGAGGCCTTCACCTGTGCTGGGAGATTCTCCGTCTGCAGAAGGCTCTCGTACGCCTCCTTGGCAGCCCGGTATCTCTTCTGCAGAAAACGGGAGAACGAGAGCGAGGGAAGGAGAAAGAGGGGGGGGAAAAAGGAGGGTGAGAATAACAAAAGACGTGCCATATTTGACAGATTAAGCAGTGTCCCTCCCTAGCCTGCACCAAGACATTTTACTCCCAACACACTGCTGAATGAAATGACTCTGCTGCAGCAACGTCCTACTGACACAGCAGAACACTGACTGACCCACAGCTCTGCACTTCTGTGGTGCTACTGCAGTCAGTCAGCCAACATGGTCCGATTATTAAGAGCTGCTGCTTAAGCCAAAGCAGTGTGAGAGACGAATCACACGGGCATACGAGATAGATAGGGACTCCTGTTACCATGGCAACCACACGGAACTGGCCAAGGGGGAAACCCATCCATTTTCTATGATGCGTGGTCATTTGATCACAACACAAGGCTCTCTCGGATCAATTAGCCTAGCTGCTAAAACGCTAGCTAGCATAGAATAGTTGTATAGTTCATATTTTAGGGTAAGTGTACCTTATTCTTGAACAGCGTTGTTGAATACTTACTGAAAAGGAAAGCACGTACATGCAGTACAAACACAATTCAATGAGATGAGAGGAAAAAGACAAGGCTTACCTGAATCTCATACAAATGGGCGATGTGGAACTGAACTGAGGAAGAGGACAAAAAAAATGACAAATTGTTGGCTACTTCAGAGAGAAATTCCAACATTAAGCATCAAAATTCTGGTCAAAATGGAACGACTCCAGTAAACAGAGAAATGATAGCAGTTAATCCACTGTGTTGAACAGATGAGCTGCTAGGCTGTCTCCTCTGGTGGCAGCAGGTTGACTTGTCTGTAGAGCAGTGCTGTGTGTCTCTGAGCAGAGTGAATGAGCCCAACCAGACTGATACACAGAGGTGAGACTGCCCTTGATGTACCCGTGTGTGTGAGAAAGACCGAGAGAGGGTGTGTGTGTGTAACAGAGATAGAAAGGATGCGTGTGAGAGAGAAAGAGGATGTGTTTGTCCGTGTGCCTGATTAGAAACACTCCAGCGGGACGGGTATTGGGGTCTCCTAGGTAACAGGTTCCAGGCAAGGGGGAGAAAGCCGAATGAAATAACAATAATAATATCATGCAGTGTAATGTATTCCGTATGCTAGATAAACCCTACCACACCACCTCCTTTCACTCTGATCAAATACATTGTTACACGGAACCTCCTACACCAAACGCAATCACAACACGCAGGTAAAAATATCAAAACAAACTCTGAACCAATGACATTAATTTGGGGACAGGTCGAAAAGCATTAAACATGTATGGCAATTTAGCTAGTTAGCTTGCACTTGCTAGCTAATTTGTCCTGGGATATAAACATTGAGTTGTTATTTTATCTGAACTGCACAAGGTCCTCTACTCCGACAATTAATCCACACATAAAATGGCCAACTGAATTGTTTCTAGTCATCTCCCCTCCTTCCAGGCTTTTTCATCTATGAACTTAAATGGTGATTGGCATCTACACTGTAATAGTATTACCACAACAACCGGCAAAACATTGTCTTTCAAATCACCCATGTGGGTATAACCAATGAGGAGATGGCACGTGGGTAGCTGCTTGTATAAACCATTGAGGAGATGAGAGGCAGGACTTGCAGCGCGATCTGCGTCAGAAATAGGAATGACTTTTATTTTAGCCCTTGGCAACGCAAACGCTCGTTGGCGCGCACGAGCAGTGTGGGTACAATAATTGAATAACATGGATTTCTAAATGTATTTTGCGACGCTCGCGCATGCGACGAGTCCGGTCTGGTCAGCATGTTACAGTTGTTGGGTTAGCTACAGTGCCTTCTGAAAGTATTCACACTCCTTGACTTTTTCCACATTTTGTTGCATTACAGCCCAAATTTAAAATAGATTAAATTGAGATGTGTTGTCACTGGCCCACACGTCACGTGGCGGCAGGTAGCCTAGTGGTTAGAGCGTTGGACTAGTAACCGAAAGGTTGCAAGATCGAATCCCTGAGCTGACAAGGTAAAAATCTGTTGTTTCCGCCCCTGAACAAGGCAGTTAACCCACTGTTCCTAGGCCGTCATTGTAAATAAGAATTTGTTCTTAACTGACTTACCTAGTTAAAAGGTAAAAAAATAAACAAGTCTATGATACCAGTTTCAACAAATTCATTTTAAAAATAAAAATGGCACTTGTTTTTTTATTGCCTGAATATACGAGGCAACTTAGCAATTAGAATTCGTTATCAGTAGGGATGCACAATATATCAGTGAACATATCGGAATCGGACGTTATTAGCTAAAAATGCCAACGTCGGCATCAGCCCGATGTCTACTTTAACACCGATGTGCAAAACCGATGTCAAAGCTGATGTGCATACCTATATAATGTAGGTACAGGACGTAATGATGCCAAGTAAAATTTTGCACGACACACGCAACACAGCATTCCTAACCTAGCCCACAATGTCTGCTGTGTGGATCGAGCAGTCAACAAGTTGAGTAGTCATTTGAAAGAGTAAGAACATTTCAGCGAGACAACTCAAGGGCGAAATCCAATTCATTGCCCTTGACAATCAACTGTTCTCTGTCGTGGGTGATGTTGGCTTTCGCGACTGGTCAAGCACCGGTACACACTACCAAGTGCGCCATTTTTCAGATGTTACCTACCGGAGTTACACAGTAATAGCATCACTGCTATTAGCTTGACGACATACTACGGAACGCTGTTTGGGTCTTGGCGTGTCAAAAAAGATGCACGTCAAATAACACTTAAATACGTTTTTAATTTGACATGTCAAATAACAGTTCTATTATAGAATGTTGTGTTGTGAATTTGCACGTGCAATCCAAGTGCCACCACTACTATCAGTAGCACTGTCAAAGCTGTACAAAAAAAGCAATCACCGGCCACGAACGATGTGTTTACAATACCCCTTTGATAAGAAAGTATTATTTGTTCGACCGCAACTTTTGGGGTAGCTAACTAGCACCAATACAACCAGCCTGAAAACAATGACCAGTAGAAACTGCAGTCATTTTTACTATTCTTAGCAATGATTTAAGAATCCTTGTAAGTAGTAGCTAGGTAGCCACTTGCTGTTCGCCTATTGAAAATAAATAGCTAGCCAGCTACTTAACCCTGTTGCAGCAGCCAGCTAGCATCTGGCATTTGAGCCTCGACCAGATCGGTTTGTGTTGTGAAGCTAGCCACAATAAGAATTAGGCACAATAGTGTAATTTGCAGTTTGCCTTCAAAATAAAAGTACATCTTCGAAAGTGATGTAGAAGGTTACAATTGGTGGAATCATGACATAAATATACTAGATAATGTTAAACAACGTTGGAATGTGAAGCAATGAAATGCAGTATCAGTCTACTCAGTGACACCCACAGAACACAACTGTGAAGAGTTTACGCAAACATTGGCGTTGTAGCTCTTATCGTGGGACTGTGACTGAAATCACCTCCCCAGTCAGCCTATTGTGTGTATTGACATACATATTGCACTGTACAGCTTTACCTAAGGATTGGGGATCAATGAAATGGTGTATCAGTCTACTCAATACCCAAGATATTTTTCCCCAACGTCCTCCATCAGACTCCAAAACATCCACGCAGTTTTGTTTTCCCTTGGGAATAGTGTTCAATACACGTAGGTTGACAAAATGTGGCTCAATTCACAGTTGTTTCAGAGTCCCGCAATAAGAGCTAAGACACTAATGTTCTCTGGGTATCACCGAGTAGACTGATACCACGTCATTTATCCACAATCCATAGGTAAAGCCGTACAGTAAAATAAGTATGCCCCCAATGCAATTCTAAAGTATAATACATCCAGTGTGATTTCAAAACAACAAGTTGATTTTATATAACATTCCAACCTCATTTAGCATGATCTATTAAATTATGGCATAATTCCACTATTTGACAGTGATGCAAATGAATACAATGACATACTTTAACTGCAAAGTCCACTATTGTGGCTAATCTTTATTGTGGATAGCTTCACATAGATGGGTTCAACCACCATTAATCAAATAAGAACTGTCTTATAAATTAGGGTTAGTTTAGATGACACCTAGCTATATAGTTAGCTAGCTAACTATAGCTACTGAAACCGCTATCGTTTTGGGTAAGAACACTGTTTGCATCCATGAGCTAGCTAGCTTTTTTATTTTATGACCAGCACTGTAGGTGCACGAGAGAACATTACCAGCATAATAACATGCGTAGACGAATCATTGTGACATATGAAATACGAGTGATAGTGTAATCAATGTGTAATAACTGCGTTAAATAATTTTGTGACGTGCAGTCATATTCAGGTCCTGATTGGTTAACAAGCTTATTTGACACATCAAATAGTGTCATTTGACAGGTCAAATACTGTTATTTGACGTGTATCTTTTTTGACACGCAAAGACCCAAACGGCGTTCAATAGAAATCCTAGTTGAGAATTAAACAGCACAGCAAGTGAAAGAAATAGGTTTACATTATGTTTTACTGGTAATGGGGACATACCTAAATGCCAACAAAATAAAGTTTTGGTCAGTGTGTGTGTGTGTATAACCTTTACTTAACCAGACAAGTCAGTTAAGAACAAATTCTTATTTACATTGACAGCCTAACCCGGGCCAATTGTGCGCCGGATGTGATACAGCCTGGATTCAAACCAGGGATTGTAGTGACGCCTCTTGCACTGAAATGCAGTGCTTTACACCCCTGCGTCCGTGTGATTGGGAGTCCCATAGGGCGAAGCACAATTGGCCCAGTGTCGTCCGGGACATCATCGTAAATAATTTGTTCTTAACTGACTTGCCTAGTTAAATAAAAAGGTTACACACACATACACCACACTGACCAAAAAGTTAATTTGTCGGCATTTACGCATGTCCCCATTACCAGTAAAACAATCCAAACCTATTTCTTTCACTTACTTGCTGTGCTGTTCCGTTGTTCATTTGTTCAGTCGTTTCATTCTCAACCAGGATTTCTATGGAACGCCGTTTAGATCTTTGCATGTCAAATAAGCTTGTTGACCAATCAGGACCTGAATATGACTGCACGTCATACAATAATTTAACGTGTTCATAATTTTTTTTACGTAGTCATTATGCCATCACTCGTATTTCATTTGTTTACAACGATTCATCGATACGTATGCTATGATGCTGGAAAAGATGTCTTAACCAGTGCTGGTCATAAAAAAAAGAAGTTTGCTAGCTTGCTAACAAAGTCCTTCCCCAAAAACATAGCAAAACGACATCCCATTCAGTAGCTATAGTTACCTAGCTATATAGTTAGCTAGCTGTCATCATCTAAAATAACCCTAACTTATAAGACAGTTCTTATTTGATTAAATGGTCGGACCCATCTATGTGAAGCTAGCCACAATAAGGATTAGCCACAAGTGGCCTTTGCGGTTAGCCGTCAAAATAAAAGTAGGGCATAATTATACTCTGTATTCATTTGCATCACTGTCAAACTTTTATTTTGAAGGCAAACCTCAAATTACACTATTGTGGCTAGCTTCACAACACATAACCCAGTCCAGTCGAGCCTCAAAAGCCAGCACTCCTGCGTTGTCTTGGCTGTGTGCTTAGGGTCATTTTCCTGTTGGAAGGTGAACCTTCGCCCATCTGAGGTCCTGAGCACTCTGGAGCAGGTTTTCATCAAGGATCTCTCTGTACCTTGCTCCGTTCAGCTTTCCTTCAATCTTGACTAGTCTCCCAGTCCCTGAAAAACATCCCCACAGCATGATGCTGCCTCCACCCTGCTTCACCGTATGGATGGTGCCAGGTTTCCTCCAGACGTGACACTTGGCATTCAGGCCAAATAGTTCAATCTTTGTTTCATCAGACCAGATAATCTTGTTTCTCATGGTCAGAGTACTTTAGGTGCCTTTTGGCAAACTCCAAGCGGGCTGTCATGTGCCTTTTACTGAGTGGCTTCCATCTGGCCACTACCATAAAAGGCCTGATTGGTGGAGTGCTGCAGAGATGGTTGTCCTTTTGGAAGGTTCTCCCATCTCCACAGAGGAACTCTTGAGCTCTGTCAGAGTGACCATCGGGTTCCTGGTCACCTCCCTGACCAAGGCCCTTCTCCCCCGACTGCTTAGTTTGGCCAGGCAGCCAGCTCTATGAAGAGTCTTGGTGGTTCCAAACTTCTTCCATTTAAGAATGGAGGCCACCGTGTTCTTGGGGACCTTCAATGCTGCAGAAATTTTTTGGAACCTTTCCCCAGATCTGTGCCGAGACACAATCCTGTCTCTGAGCTCTACGGACAATTCCTTTGACCTCATGGCTTGGTTTTTGCTCTGACATACACTGTCAACTGTGGGACCTTATATAGACATGTGTCCTTCCAAATCATATCCAATCAATTGAATTTACCAAAGGAGGACTCCAATCAAGTTGTAAAAACATCTCAAGGATGATCAATGGAAACAGGATGCACCTGAGCTCAAATTCGAGTCTCAAAGCAAAGAGTCTGAATACTTATGTAAATAAGGCATTTAAGTTTTTTTATTTTTAATACATTTGCAAAAATGTTAAACCTGTTTTCACTTTATTATTGGGTATTGTGTGTAGACGAGGAATTTGTTTTATTTAATCAATTTTAGAATAAGGCTGTAACGTAACAGAATGTGGAAGTCAAGGGGTTTGAATACTTTCTGAATGGACTGTTTTTAATAGGCATTTATTGCTGTAGGCGAACACAGCATACGTGTGTAGAGGGAGCGGTCGGTACGCAATTGAGTGAGAGACACACATTAACGTTGTCTTCAAGACAAACATTTCACAAAATAGTTTTACAGTGTGTGTGTGTGTGTGTGTGTGTGTGTGTGTGTGTGTATATATATATATATATCTTATTATTTTAATTTTTTTTACATCAGTTTGCGTACTCCATTAAGCATGCCCATCCCTACTCTCAATCAATGTAGTTAGCCAATTTGTCCAGTACATTTCTGTAGTTAAATCTCGAATGAACATCAACATGTGTTTAAACATGCATATTTAAAAAAGACAAAAAAACTTGCATTACCGAATTAGCTTTATTCACACTACTTACTTTCAGCTTTGGACAAAGTGCAGGGGTTGGAGTCAATCAAAGCCAGCTGGAAATGCTGTTGACAGAACAGAATATCAAGGTATTAACATCCACTGAAAGACAAGAAATACACAGAAACAAAAGAACAATGCAAAAGGTAATTCCTTTACATGAATCCCCATGCACTGAGACACTCCTTTTCCCTGACTGTCACGACAAGGAAATCAATTCTTCAGCAAGCTGCCTCTCTCCTTGCTCACTTTCTGCACTGCAATTAGAGAGCAGGAGAGAACGAACAAGGGAGAGGGCAACTGATGAAGAGATTGCACACTGCAAGTCCTCTTTACAGTCCCCCATTGATTTTGTGTGTCAGTCTCACTCAGATATCAAAAATTGCAAACATCTCTCTCCGCCCCATGGCAAAATGAATAGAATCGCATGAAATTAACTACTTTGTGCGTAGGATCCCCAAAAGACCAGGGCTGTCTCTGACTGCATGTGTGGGTATGGATGTGGGTAAGGATGTGGGTACACAGACCCGCGAGCCACTGAGACCCCCATAATGAGTTCAAATTTTTGGTGGCCCCCACCCCCATCAGTGGCCCATCCCTGATCAGTAGAATAAGGTGCCAACCTATAAATTAAAAAACATTCTACACTAATGTTCCTCCATGGATGTCCTAACTGTGGGAATTGTTGGGGTGGCTCCACTGGTGGAGGAGAGAGGCAGGCAGAGTACCTTTAGACTTGACTCGTAGTCGGTGTTGACCTTAAACATGAGGCCGAGTCGCAGGTGGATCTCCTTGGCTCGTGAGAAACTGGGGTCGATGTAGAGCACCTCCTGGAAAGCTTTAATCGCCCTGGGGGAGGAGAAGAGATGGAGAGAGAGGGAAAGAGAGGGAGAGAGACACAGAGTGAGTGAAAGAGATGAGTATATTCCAAGTTAGAAATGGGAGACGCCACTCAGAAAAGATGAAGAGTCAGCGCTGCAGTGTTGAACAGAGACCACAGCCCTCCAGAGGAGAGAATATCACGTGATTAAACGGGACATCGTCATGGTTTCTTCACATCATGATTAAAACTGGACATCGTCATGGTTTCTTCACATCATGATTAAAACTGGACATCTTCATGGTTTCTTCACATCATGATTAAAACTGGACATCTTCATGGTTTCTTAACATCATGATTAAAACTGGACATCTTCATGGTTTCTTCACATCATGATTAAAACTGGACATCTTCATGGTTTCTTCACATCATGATTAAAACTGGACATCTTCATGGTTTCTTCACATCATGATTAAAACTGGACATCTTCATGGTTTCTTCACATCATGATTAAAACTGGACATCTTCATGGTTTCTTCACATCATGATTAAAACTGGACATCTTCATGGTTTCTTCACATCATGATTAAAACTGGACATCTTCATGGTTTCTTCACAACATGATTAAAACTGGACATCTTCATGGTTTCTTGACATCATGATTAAAACGGGACATCGTCATGGTTTCTTCACATCATGATTAAAACGGGACATCTTCACGGTTTCTTTACATCATGATTAAAACGGGACATCTTCATGGTTTCTTCACATCATGATTAAAACGGGACATCTTCATGGTTTCTTCACAACATGATTAAAACTGGACATCATGGTTTCTTCACAACATGATTAAAACTCGACATCATGGTTTCTTCACAACTAGCTCCCTATTCACTACATTATGCGCTACTGTCCACCAGGGCCCGTAGGGGTCATGGTCAAAACTAGTGCACTATAAAATGAAATAGGGTGCCATGTGGGATACAACTGGTGACGGCGTCACCATGGAAACCATAAACATCTCTTTCCCATGCACACACACAACAGTTATAATACCATCATAATCTAGTCCTCCATACTTAGGTTGTATAAGACAGCTACTCACCACTGAAATGCGTTGTAATGGAAGTAGACCATGCCCAGGCCATATAGGAAGGCAGCATTCTGGAAGAGGCAGATGCACACGGAGCACCATTAAGACTAATTAGTTACAGGCCACACACACGCCTACACATAAAACAATGCTTTCAAAATGGCAGCAGCCCAGACATGTCGACTGCATAGGAGCCCTTCCAGAAACCCACTCTGCAAGGCATCTGTCTTAATCTGTCGTCATTAGGTATGGACCATTCATTTTAACCACAAGCAATAGAAGTCTTTCTTTGTGCAATGACTGGTTACTGCGCTACAGATGCCTTTTGGGGATCGTCTCTGCTGGCCGACGCTCAAACGGAATCACCATGTAGGCCTACCAAATGCTCACATCTCACCACAGATTTCTCGACTCAAACAGAAAACGGCAGAGAATGAGTCTAATCTGAAAGCCACAACCCACAGCGTGCCTCCAGACAAACCCCTGAATCATAACCACACACACTTCCTGTGTCTGGTTGGTCGGCCGGTGCGATGTGAATGGGTTAATCTATTCCTTGGCAGGTTGAGGATGAACATGAGCAGAATACAATCTGCAGTAGAAGTAGAATGGAGACATTACTACTATAAGAGCTCCACAGATAGGAGCGTGAGTGTGTGAGTAAAGGTGTCCGCATGCTTCCCCATCAGAAACTGTTGGGAACAGTTCGTTCATATATTATGATGACATTTTGTGACGTGTTTGTTCATTGTGATCTTTGGCAATGGTGTTTCAGCTATTTGTGCACGCTACATTTTTTCTCGAGGCAAGCTGAAGTTGAGCCAAAGTCTACGCCTCTTCGTCCGTCTTTGGTCAATTGTAGGGATTCTTCAATTAAGTGTTTGTCATCAAGGATAGAATCGTTTTCATGCACATTTCACTTGAGAAACACTGCACCAAACATCTTAGATGTAAATTACATGACTAAGAACTGAGAAAAACAAAAATTAAATGAAAGACCTTGAGTTAGCTTAATTCTGACTATTTTGAGGAAGTGTATACTGGCTACTGCGTCTAAAGAGGGACAAACAGAGCTATTGTCACCTTCTCTATTTTTTCCAAGCGAAGGTCTTTTAAGGGAGTTTGTGAGCACATTTGTTCAGTTTGAATAGGTGCCAGCCGAAACCAAAGCATGCGGAAGCTTTCAGAGTGTGTGTCCGTCAGTAGTATTTTCTCACCTTCCAGTAGTCGGACTGTAAGCTGTAGTACCTCTGGTATGCTGATAATGCTGTGATTAGAGAGAAAGAAGAGGGATATTAAATACCAGACATACCAGAAGGTTAACACCAACTAACTTTGCTATAAGACCAGCTTTGTTTTCAGCAATGACAACTTGGGGTCAACTGCATCTAACTGAAATTAAGTTTAAGTTTAATAAAGCTTTTAACCCAGGTGGGGGGACTAGGTAAAAATAACAAATAAAGGGAGGAAATCGAGTGTGACAGAAACCATGTTCATACTGTTTTTATGCACAATTCAACACAATGTTATAAATATGGATAGATAACTTGTTCTTTCAACACAGTGGGATCTTTTTGTGTCTCTAAAATTAATTATGTGAGAACTGCTGGTGGAAAAGCCTTTAAGCACAAATACTGATTTTAATAACATTCACATGGAAGTAAACTTGGGAGTCATGCGATGATATGGTGCTTGGTCCTCCCACTATGACTCGAGAAACCATGCAGTTTATTAGGCTACAGATGTAATAACACACTGGTTGACTCAACGTTGTTTCCACATTTCAATGAAACGACATTGAACCAATGTGGAATAGACATCTGTGCCCAGTGGGAACTCCAGATGCACTTTCAGCACCCTGTGAAGTTCACGGTGATCTTCATGTTCTGTTACAATACATTTCAAGGGGCTTGATCGATGCATGACTGCCGTTTGACAAATATTCTCACAATAATCTCATTGGGTAGACTAGTCTACCTGCACTCTATCTGCTAGCTGTTGGCTGGAGCCCATGTGCAAAGACCAGAGTAGACACTGGTGTTGCACGCTATACTGAAACTTCTGGACTTTTTCCAATACTACAACATGAAAAACGGTTTGGAACTATCATTTTTGTACCGTTGGTACTTCTGTCAAATGTGTCTCACGGTTCAACAGTCCATCAGTGGAGCCGATGTCCACCTTATTAAAGTGTGAAAGCACCCTGCCTGCTCCACTTGACTTTAGGCTGCACTGGGAGTCTGGACGGCATCATGTTAGCTCCCCACTGATGCTGCACAGAAGTTAATACACTTGAATAATGCCACACGGCATGTAGAAACGTTGACTTAATGTTCGCAAAACAATGTCCACACGGGGGGAGAGGGAGTGAGCGAGGGGGGAGAGAGCAAGAGGGGCATCATCTCACCTTTAGCGTAGTCCTCCAGGAGGAGGTTGAAGTGGCCTAGCTGGCAGAATAACTCTGGCTCCACTTTTCCTTCAGCCTTCAAGATGAGAGAATCGTAGGAACGAACGGCCTGGGGACAAATACAGCAAGAAGAAACTCAACATGAACACAGACAGCAGTGTCTCTTACCAGGAAGTCTCACATGGGACGCGTCACAAACGGCCCTCTATTCCCTACATAGTGCACTAATTTTGACCGGAGCCTCATATGCCCTGGTCAAAAGTAGTGCACTATACAGGGAATAGGGTGCCACTTTTATCTCAATCAGTTATCAATGTCCATATAAAATGGGAGCGATGGTATGGATTTCCATTCATTGTGTGTGTCGGGCCAAGTTTTGATTTGGACTTCTTCCACTGGAAAATAAAAAACACAGCGGGATGCGCATCACTCACAAGGATGGCTCTGCTTGAGGCCTAATCACACACATTAAACACACCCACTCCTGGAAGACTGCTGCTGAACTCTAGAAACCCACAAACAGTGTTTCCCTGCACTCTGAGTAACAGCTCTCTGAGGACATGGCCTCTGAAAGAGAGCACTAAATATACACAAACAGCAACTAAGAAATGCACCAGAACATTCCTTCAGATAGTCTGTCACACACACACCTGCAGAACACACACACTTACAGTTGAAGTCAGAAGTTTACATACACTTAGGTTGGAGTCATTAAAACTAGTTTTTCAACCACTCCACGAATGTCTTGTTAACAAACTATAGTTTTGGCAAGTTGGTTAAGACATCTACTTTGTGCATGACACAAGTCATGTTTCCAACAGACAGATTATTTCACTTATAACTCACTGTATCACAATTCCAGTGGGTCAGAAGTTTACATACACTAAGTTGACTGTGCCTTTAAACAGCTTGGAAAATTCCAGAAAATTATGTCATGGCTTTAGAAGCTTCTGATAGGCTAATTGACATCATTTGAGTCAATTGGAGGTGTACCTGTGGATGTATTTCAAGGCTTACCTTCAAACTCAGTGCCTCTTTGCTTGACATCATGGAAAAATCTAAAGAAAATCAGCCAAGACCTCAGAAAATAAATTGTGGACCTCCACAAGTCTGGTTCATCCTTGGGAGCAATTTCCAAACGGCTGAAGAGACCATGTTCATCTGTACAAACAATAGTACACAAGTATAAACACCATGGGACCATGCAGCCGTCATACCGCTCAGGAAGGAGACACGTTCTGTCTCCTAGAGATGAACGTGCTTTGGTGCGAAAAGTGCAAATCAATCCCAGAACAACAGCAAAGGACCTTGTGAAGATGCTGGAGGAAACGGGTACAAAAGTATCTACATCCACAGTAAAATGAGTCCTATATCGACAACCTGAAAGGCCGCTCTGCAAAGCCACTGCTCCAAAACCGCCATAAAAAAGCCAGACTACGGTTTGCAACTGCACATGAGAACAAAGATCGTACTTTTTGGAGAAATGTCCTCTGGTCTGATGAAACAAAAATGTTACTGCTTGGCCATAATGACCATCATTATGTTTGGAGGAAAAAGGGGGAGGCTTGCAAGCCAAAGAACACCATCCCAACCTTGAAGCACGGGGGTGGCGGCATCATGTTGTGGGGGTGCTGGCATCATGTTGTTGGGGGTTCTTTGCTGCAGGAGGGACTGGTGCACTTCACAAAATAGATGGCATTATGAGGACGGAAAATTGTGTGGATATATTGAAGCAACATCAAGACATCAGTCAGGAAGTTAAAGCTTGGTCGCTAATGGGTCTTCCAAATGGACAATGACCCCAAGCATACTTCCAAAGTTGTGGCAAAATGTCTTAAGGACAACAAAGTCAATGCATTGGAGTGGCCATCACAAAGCCCTGACCTCAATCTTATAGAACATTTGTGGGCAGAACTGAAAAAGCATGTGCGAGCAAGGAGGCCTACAAACCTGACTCAGTTATACCAGCCCTGTCAGGAGGAATGGGCCAAAATTCACCCAACTTATTGTGGGAAGTTTGTGGAAGGCTACCCGAAACGTTTGAACCAAGTGAAACAATTCAAAAGGCAATGCTACCCATTAGAGGTCGACCGATTAATCGGAATGGCCGATTAATTAGGGCCGATTTCAAGCTTTCATAACAAATCGGTAATCGGTATTTTTGGACACCGATTTGCAGATTCTTAAAAAAGAAAATTACACCTTTATTTAACTAGGCAAGTCAGATTAAGAACACATTCTTATTTTCAATGACGGCCTAGGAACGGGGGTTAACTGCCTTGTTCAGGGGCAGAACAGATTTTTACCTTGTCACCTCAGGGATTCGTTTTTGCAACCTTCCGGTTACTAGTCCAACGCTCTAACCACCTGCCTTACATTGTACTCCACGAGGAGCCTGCGTGGCAGGCTGACTACCTGTTACGCGAGGGCAGCAAGAAGCCAAGGTAAGTTGCTAGCTAGCATTAAACTTATCTTATAAAAAACTATCAATCTTAACATAATCACTAGTTAAACTAGTAATATCATCAACCATGTGTAGTTATCTAACGTGTCCTGCGTTGCATATAATCGATGCTGTGCCTGTTAATTTCTCATTGAATCACAGCCTACTTCGACAAACGGGTGATGATTTAACAAGCGCATTTGCGAAAAAAGCAATGTCGTTGCACCAATGTACCTAACCATAAACATCAATGCCTTTCTTTAAAATCAACACACAAGTATATATTTTTAAACCTGCATATTTAGTTAATATTGCCTGCTAACATGAATTTCTTATAACTAGGGCAGTTGTCACTTCTCTAACGTTCCATGCAAGCAGTCAGGGTATATACAGCAGTTTGGGCCTCCTGGCTCATTGCGAACTGTGTGAAGTCCATTTATTCCTAACAAAGGCCATAATTAATTTGCCAGAATTGTACATAATTATGACATAACATTGAAGGTTGTGCAATGTAACAGGAATATTTAGACTTATGGATGCCACCCGTTAGATAAAATACGGAACGGTATTTCACTGAAATAATAAACGTTTTGTTTTCGAAATGATAGTTTCCGGATTCGACCATATTAATGACCAAAGGCTCGTATTTCTGTGTGTTATTATGTTATAATTAAGTCTATGATTTGATAGAGCAGTCTGACTGAGCGGTGGTAGGCAGCAGCAGGCTCGTAAGCATTCATTCAAACAGCACCTTCGTGCGTTTGCCAGCAGCTCTTCGCAATTCTTCAAGCATGTTTATGACTTCAAGCCAATCAACCCCCGAGATTAGGCTGGTGTAACAGATGTGAAATGGCTAGCTAGTTAGCGGGGTGCGCGCTAATAGCGTTTCAAACGTCACTCGCTCTGAGACTTGGGGAAGCTGTTCCCCTTGCTCTGCATGGGTAACGCTGCTTCGAGGGTGGCTGTTGTCGATGTGTTCCTGGTTCGAGCCCAGGTAGGAGCGAGGAGAGGGATGGAAGCTATACTGTTACACTGGCAATACTAAGTGCCTATAAGAACATCCAATAGTCAAAGGTATATGAAATACAAATCGTATAGAGAGAAATAGTCCTATAATTCCTATAATAACTACAACCTAAAACTTCTTACCTGGGAATATTGAAGACTCATGTTAAAAGGAACCACCAGCTTTCATATGTTCTCATGTTCTGAGCAAGGAACTTAAACGTTAGCTTTTTTACATGGCACATATTGCACTTTTACCTTCTTCTCCAACACTGTTTCGGCATTATTTAAACCAAATTGAACATGTTCCATTATTTATTTGAGGCTAAATTGATAGTATTTATGTATTAAGTTAAAATAAGTGTTCATTCCGTATTGTTGCAATTGTCATTATTACAAATAAAATGTAAAATGTATAAAAAATAAATTTAAAAAAATTGGCCGTGTCACGACTACTGCCGAGGGTGGTTCCTCTCCCTGTTCGGGTGGCGCTCGGCAGTCGTCGTCACCGGCCTACTAGCTGCCATCGATCCCCTTTTCGTTTTTCTGTTAGTTATGTTTTTATTAGTTGCACCGGTGTTCATTTAGGTAATTAGTGGTGTTATTTAAGCCCGTCTCTCCACCTGTTCTGTGTGCGGGCTTGTTACGTGTTTTCACTGTGTTCGTGTAGTGTATCGTGTTGTTGGACTTTGGGTTTGTTATGTAGTCAGCACCACACTCACCCAGAATCCTCTGTTGGTCACATGTTTGTCTTAATTTTTTTTCTTGATTTTGCTCCCTTTTCCCAGCATAAGGCGCTAGTCGATTCAGGCGCAGCTGGGAACTTTATGGATAGCGGACTCGCCCTTAAGTTGGGATTCTGCTGGTACCGTTAGATTCCCCTTTCCCCGTGCACTCCTTAGATAGCCGACCATTAGGTTCAGGGCTGGTCAGGGAGGCCACGGTGCCACTGGACATGGTAACGCAGGGGAATCAAAAGGAACAAATTAGTTTCCTTCTTATCGATTCACCTGCGTTTCCAGTGGTGCTGGGGGTGCCCTGGCTAGCCAGTCACAATCCCAAGGTTTTGTGGAAACAGGGGATTCTCCAAGGATGGTCAGAGGAGTGTTCAGGTAGGTGTCTGGGAGTTTCCATCGGTGCCACGTCGGTGGAGAGTCCAGACCAGGTTTCCACTGTGCGCATTCCCCCTGAGTATGCCGATTTGTCTCTCGCCTTCTGTAAGAAGAAGGCGACTAAATTACCACCTCATCGACAGGGGGATTGTGCGATAGACCTCCAGGGTAACGCTGCGCTTCCCAAGAGTCACGTGTACCCATTGTCCCAGGAGGAGACGTTGGCTATGGAGACATATGTCACGGAATCTCAGGGGCAGGGGTACATTCGGCCCTTTATTTCACCCGTCTTATCGAGTTTCTTTTTCGTGAAGAAAAAAGGGGGGAGGTTTGCGTCCGTGCATTGATTAGAGGTCTCAATTCCATTACAGTGGGGTTCAGTTACCCGCTACCTCTCATTGCTACGGCGGTAGAATCATTTCACGGAACTGGATCTCAGGAGCGCGTATAATCTGGTGCGTATTCGGAAGGGAGACGAGTGGAAAACCGCATTTAGTACCACATCGGGCCACTATGAGTACCTCGTCATGCCGTATGGGTTGAAGAATGATCCAGCTGTCTTTCAATCTTTTGTCGATGAGATTCTCAGGGACCTGCACAGGCAGGGAGTGATAGCGTATATCGACGATATCTTGATTTACTCCTCCACACGCGCTGAGCATGTGTCTCTAGTGCGCAAGGTGCTTGGTAGACTGCTGGAGCATGATCTATACGTCAAGGCTGAGAAGTGTGAGTTCTTCAAAAGAGCCGTCTCCTTCCTGGGTTATCGCATTTCCACCTCAGGGATGGTGATGGAGTGTGACTGCATTAATGCCGTGCGTAATTGGCCAAGTCCTACCCCGGTGAAGGAAGTGCAGCGGTTTTTGGGTTTTGCCAATTACTACCGGAGGTTTATCTGGGGTTTTGGCCAGGTGGCGGCTCCCATTACCTCACTATTGAAGGGGGGACCGGTGCGTTTACGGTGGTCAAGAGGCGGACAGAGCCTTCAACCAGTTGAAGGCGCTGTTCACTGATGCGCCCGTGTTGGCGCACCCGGAACCCTCTTTGCCGTTCATAGTGGAGGTGCACGGATCCGAGGCTGGGGTGGGTGCCGTTCTATCACAGCGCTCGGGTGCGCCACCGAAACTCCGCCCCTGCGCTTTCTTCTCTAGGAAGCTCAGTCCGGCGGAGCGCAACTATGATGTGAGGGACCGTGAGTTGTTAGCTGTGGTCAAGGCTCTGACCATGTGGAGACATTGGCTTGAGGGGGCTAGACACCCTTTTCTCATCTGGACTGACCACCGGAAGCTGGAGTATATCCGGGCAGCCCGGAGACTGAATCCGCGTCAGGCACGGTGGGCCATGTTTTTCACCCGATTTCAGTTCAGGATTTCATATAGACCAGGCTCCATGAACACCAAGGCTGACGCGCTGTCCCGCCTCTATGACACTGAGGATAGACCCATCGATAGACTCCCATCCTTCCAGCTTCTAAGCTGGTAGCACCAGTGGTATGGGAGGTGGACGCGGACATTGAGCGGGCGTTACAGATGGAGCCTGCGCCTTCTAATTGTCCTACAGGTGGTAAGTACGTTCCGCTTGGTGTCCGTGATCAATTGATTCGATGGGCTCATACGCTACCCTCGTCTGGTCATCCTGGGGTGGCGAGGACAGTGCAAGGCCTTAGGGGGAGGTACTGGTGGCCCACCTTGGCTAAAGACGTGAGGTTTTATGTCTCTTCCTGTTCGCTATGCGCCCAGAGCAAGGCTCCTAGGCACCTTCCTAGAGGGAAGTTACAACCCCTCCCCGTTCCACAAAGGCCGTGGTCTCACCTGTTGGTGGACTTTCTTACCGATCTTCCCCCGTCTCAGAGGAATACCACGGTTCTGGTAGTTGTGGATCGGTTTTCTAAGTCCTGTCGTCTCCTCCCGTTGCCCGGTCTCCCTACAGCCCTACAGACTGCGGAGGCTCTATTCACCCATGTCTTCCGGCATTACGGGGTGCCGGAGGACATCGTCTCCGATCGGGGTCCCCAGTTCACATCCCGTGTATGGAGGGCGTTTATGGAGCGTCTGGGGGTCTCGGTCAGCTTGACCTCCGGTTATCACCCCGAGAGCAATGGGCAGGTGGAGAGTGAACCAGTGGGTAGGTTTCTGCAGTTGTACTGCCAGGACCGGCCAGGTGAGTGGTCGAGGTACTTACCATGGGCTGAGTTGGCGCAAAACTCACTCCGCCACTCATCCACTAACGTATCGCCTTTCCAGTGTGTGTTAGGCTACCAGCCGGTCCTGGCACCATGGCATCAGAGTCAGACCGAGGCTCCTGCGGTGGAGGATTGGGTGCAGCGCTCCAAGGACACCTGGAGGGCTGTCGAAGAATCCCTGAAGCAAGCCGGAAGACGGCAGAAGAGGAGCACTGACCGCCACCGCAGTGAGGCCCCCATATTCGCACCGGGAGACAGGGTCTGGCTCTCAACCCGAAACCTGCCCCTCCGCTTGCCCTTCCGGAAGCTGGGTCCGCAGCGTGTAGGGCCCTTTAAAGTCCTGAGGAGAATAAACGAGGTGTGTTATAGATGAAAACTCCCTTCTTATTATCGTATTAACCCCTCGTTTCATGTGTCTCTCCTCAGGCCGGTGGTAGCTGGTCCCCTTCAAGAAGGTGAGGTGCCGGAGGTCCCTCCGCCCCCTCTAGACATCGAGGGGTCCCCGGCGTATACAGTACGCACCATTCTGGACTCAAGACGCCGGGTGGGGGGCCTACAGTACCTCGTGGACTGGGAGGGGTACGGTCCGGAGGAGAGGTGCTGGGTGCCGGTGGGGGACATACTGGATCCATCACTATTAGAGGATTTCCATCGCCTCCATCCGGATCGCCCCGTGCCTCGTCCTCCGGGTCAACCTCGAGGCCGGTGTCGGCGCGCTGCAGGAGCCGCGCGTCGGGGGGTACGTCCAAGCGTTACAGGCCGATTAATCGGTATCGGCTTTTTTTGGTCCTCCAATAGTCTGTATCGGCGTTGAAAAATCATAATCGGTCGACCTCTACTACCAATTGAGTGCATGTAAACTTCTGACCCACTGGGAATGTGATGAAAGAAATAAAAGCTGAAATAGATCATTCTCTATTATTCTGACATTTCACATTCTTAAAATAGTGGTGATCATAACCGACCCAAGACAGGGAATTTTTACTAGGATTAAATGTCATGAATTGTGAAAAACTGAGTTTACATACACCTTAGCCAAATACATTTAAACGTCCGACTTCAACTGTAAGTGCATATTAGCCACAAACACTCACAAGTGGAATGACTCGTGCCTAAGAGATCTGCTTAACTTTTTCATGTTTAATTCACTGTTGCCAATTCTGGTGTAATTTACAGTTAGGCCCTATATCTGGGTGGCTCTTAGATCAGTCACTCACCAAGCGAGAGAGAAAAAAAAAAATCTGTTTGAACAAGACCGATTCAAAACTGTTTGCAGATCGAGCACTTAAAGAATGTTGATAATGACCAGCCAATGATTAACTCGATGACAGCATAAGGTATTTGTCTCTGAAACGTGGCGGTCCATGTGCGTTTGGGGAGGCTAGAACGTCCACTTGTCACTAAACTGGACTACCAAGTTCAGGGGAGTTTGTGCTATGACAGTGAACCAATAACACTAGTGAGTGACGAGATTCACGTATGCCCTTGGCCTACTCAATATTCATCAACGTTGAGGGATAGTGGTCAATACTGAGGTGTGTTAGATCACTCAGAAGGAAAGGAATGGGCTGGGGAAGAACAGAACCTAACGTGGGTATACCGTCTGTGTACGGCAACTAACTCCATTACAAAAGGAGTTCCCTCTGTGGGACCAGTCATTTGGTTACATCCTGTGTGTTATGCAGACCAGACAAGAGACGTGAGTAAATGTCTGTTGTAGCGCATATGGCAAAACAAAAAGGGGTACGTTCCAGAACCTAAAATTAACCCCTGCCAAATGCAGGTAGATTTTGGCATTGGCAGGTAAGATGTCTATTTCACCAGCCACATTGGCGGGTGGTCAGGGCTCTACAGTACAAGCATTTCACTCGCATTTGCAAATAAAAATCTAGTTCAAAGTCAAGTATGAGCACATTTATAGTTACAATAAATGCTGCAGTTGCTGTTGTCAGTGTCGTTTCATGCCATAGCTGGTAGCTAATCACACAAAGCACAACGAATCACACACACACACGAAAAGGTATTTACCCCTTTCTAAAGGTCTCTACTTTTGCATCGAAATAAATTTAACTGAATGTGATCAGATCAAAACTTAATATTAGATAAACTCTACACGTATTTCATATTATGCAACACCCAATGCCTGTGTGAAAAAGTAATTGCCCCCTTGAACTCAATAACTGGTTGTGCCACCTTTAGCTGCAATGACTCCAACCAAGCGCTTCCAGTAGTTGTCGATCCATCTCCCACGTCACTGTGGAGGAATTTCAGCCCACTCTTCCATGTAGAACTGCTTAAACTTTGTGACTTGTGGGTTTTCAAGCATGAACTGCTTGTTTCGATTTCACATGACTGGGAATACAGATATGCATCCGCAGGTCACAGATACCTTAAAGAAATAGATGGGCATGGATCAGAAAACCAGTCAGTATCCGGTGACCACCATTTGCCTCATGCAGCATGACATCTCCTCCGCAGGCTGTAGATTGTGGCCTGTTGCTCCACTCCTCTTCAATCGCTGTGCAAAGTTGCAGAATCTTGGCAGGAACTGTAACACAAATTCGTACAGGTCGATCCAGAGCATCTCAAACACACTCAATAGGTGACATTGTCTGGTGATTATGCAGGCCATGGAAGAACTGGGACATTTTCAGATTCTAGGAATTGTGGACAGATGCTGAAACATGCTCATGGCGACGGATGAATGGCACGACAAAGGCCTCAGAATCTCATTACGGTATCTGTGCATTCAAAATGCCATGGATAAAATACAATTGTGCTCGTTGTCAGTAGCGTATGCCTGCCCATACCATCACCACACCATTGGGCACTCGGTTCACAACATTGACATCAGCAAACCGCACGCCCACCCGACGCCATACACGCCATCTGCCTGGTACAGTTGAAACCTGGATTAATCCGTCAATTGCACACTTCTCCAGTGTGCCAGTAGCCATCATAGGTGACCATTTGCCCGCTGAAGTCTGTTACGTGTTCGAACTGCAGTCATATCAAGACCCTGGTGAGGACGATGAGCACACAGATGAGCATTCCTGAGATGGTTTCTGACAGTTTGTGCAAACCCACAGTTTCATTAGCTGTCTGGTCTCAGACGATCCCGCAGGTCAAGAGGAGCCGGATGAGGAGGTCCTGGGCTGGCGTGGTTACACGTGGTCTGCGGTTGTGAGGCCGGTTGGACGTACTGCCAAATTATCTAAAACAACGTTGGAGGCAGCTTTTGTTAGAGAGATTAACATTAAATTCTCTAGCAACAGTTCTGGTGGACATTCCTGCAGTCAGCATGCCAATTGCAGACATCTGTGGCATTGTGTTGACAAAACTGCACATTTTAGAGTGGCCTTTTATTGTACCCAGCACAGGTTGCACCTGATCATGCTGTTTAAATCATCTTCTTGATATGCCACACCTGTCAGGATAGATTATATTGACAAAGGAGAAATGCTCACTAACAGTGATGGAAACAAATTTGTCCACAAAATGAGAGAAATAAGCTTTGTGTGTGCATTTCAGTTCACTTTACATGTTGGTTTATATTTTTGTTCAGTGTGTCCATATGTAGCCTGAGCAATGAAAAACAGCCTCAGTCCTTTATTCTTCTCCACCAAACTTTACAGTTGGCACTATGCAGTCGGGCAAGAAGTGTTCTCCTGGCATCCGCCAAACCCAGATTCGTCAAACGGACTGCCAGATGGTGAAGCGTGATTCATCACTCCAGAGAACGTCTCCACTGCTGCAGTGTCCTATGGTGGCAAGTTTTACACCACTCCAGCCGATGCTAGGCATTGTGCAGGGTGAGCTTAGGCTTGTGTACGGCTGCTCAGCCATGGAAACCCATTTCCTCAAGCTCCCAACAGACATTTGTGTTGACGTTGCTTCCAGAGGCAGTTTGGTACTCGGTAGTGAGTGTTGCAACCGAGAGCAGACGATTTCTGAGCTTGTTTGGCCTACCAATTCAGGGCTGAGCGGTTGTTGCTCCTAGACGTTTCTACTTCAGAATAACAGCACTTACAGTTGACTGGGGCAGCTCTAGCAGGGCAGAAATTTGACAAACTGACTTGTTGGAAAAAAAGTGGCATCCTATGAAGGTGCCACATTGAAAGCCACTGAGCTTTTCAGTAAGGATATTCTACTGCCAATGTTTCTCTATGGAGATCGCATGGCTGTGTGCTCGATTTTATACCTGTCAGCAACGGGTGTGGCTGAAATAGCCAAATCCACTAATTTGAAGGGGTGTCCACATACAGTACCAGTCAAAAGTTTGGAAACCTACTCATTCCAGGGGTTTTACTATTTTCTACATTGTAGAATAATAGTGAAGACATCAAATCTATGAAATAATACATAAATCATGTAGTAACCCCAAATAAAGTGTTCATTTAAAATACACTGCTCAAAAAAATAAAGGGAACACTTAAACAACACAATGTAACTCCAAGTCAATCACACTTCTGTGAAATCAAACTGTCCACTTAGGAAGCAGCACTAATTGACAATAAATTGCACATGCTGTTGTGCAAATGGAATAGACAACAGGTGGAAATTATGGGCAATTAGCAAGACACCCCCAATAAAGGAGTGGTTCTGCAGGTGGGGACCACAGACCACTTCTCAGTTCCTATGCTTCCTGGCTGATGTTTTGGTCACTTTTGAATGCTGGCGGTGCTTTCACTCTAGTGGTAGCATGAGACGGAGTCTACAACCCACACAAGTGGCTCAGGTAGTGCAGCTCATCCAGGATGGCACATCAATGTGAGCTGTGGCAAGAAGGTTTGCTGCGTCTGTCAGTGTAGTGTCCAGAGCATGGAGGCGCTACCAGGAGACAGGCCAGTACATCAGGAGACGTGGAGGAGGCCGTAGGAGGGCAACAACCCAGCAGCAGGACCGCTACCTCAGCCTTTGTGCAAGGAGGAGCAGGAGAAGCACTGCCAGAGCCCTGCAAAATGACCTCCAGCAGGCCAAAAATGTGCATGTGTCTGCTCAAACGGTCAGAAACAGACTCCATGAGGGTGGTATGAGGGCCCGACGTCCACAGGTGGGGGTTGTGCTTACAGCCCAACACCGTGCAGGACGTTTGGCATTTGCCAGAGAACACCAAGATTGGCAAATTCGCCACTGGTGCCCTGTGCTCTTCACAGATGAAAGCAGGTTCACACTGAGCACGTGACAGACGTGACAGAGTCTGGAGACGCCGTGGAGAACGTTCTGCTGCCTGCAACATCCTCCAGCATGACCGGTTTGGCGGTGGGTCGGTCATGGTGTGGGGTGGCATTTCTTTGGGGGGCCGCACAGCCCTCCATGTGCTCGCCAGAGGTAGCCTGACTGCCATTAGGTACCGAGATGAGATCCTCAGACCCCTTGTGAGACCATATGCTGGTGCGGTTGGCCCTGGGTTCCTCCTAATGCAAGACAATGCTAGACCTCATGTGGCTGGAGTGTGTCAGCAGTTCCTGCAAGAGGAAGGCATTGATGTATGGACTGGCCCGCCCGTTCCCCAGACCTGAATCCAATTGAGCACATCTGGGACATCATGTCTCGCTCCATCCACCAACGCCACGTTGCACCACAGACTGTCCAGGTGTTGGCGGATGCTTTAATCCAGGTCTGGGAGGAGATCCCTCAAGGGACCATCCGCCACCTCATCGGGAGCATGCCCAGGCGTTGTAGGGAGGTCATACAGGCACGTGGAGGCCACACACACTACTGAGCCTCATTTTGACTTGTTTTAAGGACATTACATCAAAGTTGGATCAGCCTGTAGTGTGGTTTTCCACTTTAATTTTGAGTGTGACTCCAAATCCAGACCTCCATGGGTTGATAAATTGGATTTCCATTGATTATTTGTGTGATTTTGTTGTCAGCACATTCAACTATGTAAAGAAAAAAGTATTTAATAAGATTATTTCTTTCATTCAGATCTAGGATGTGTTGTTTAAGTGTTCCCTTTATTTTTTTGAGCAGTATATTTTTTATATTTCATATTCTTCAAAGTAGCCACCCTTTGCCTTGATGACAGCTTTGCACACTCTTGGCATTCTCTCAACCAGCTTCATGACTGTGGCTCAGTTGGTAGAGCATGGTGTTTGCAACACCAGCATGGTGTGTGCAACGCCAGGGTTGTGGGTTCGATTCCCACGGGGATCCAGTAAAAAAAAAAATAATAATCCATGAAATGAAATGTATGCATTCACTACTTTAAGTCGCTCTGGATAAGAGTGTCTGCTAAATGACTAAAATGTAAATGTAGACACCTGGAATGCATTTCAATTAACAGGTGTGCCTTGTAAAAAGTTAATTTGTGGAATTTCTTTCCTTCTTAATGCATTTGAGTCAATCAGTTGTGTTGTGACAAGGTAGGGGTGGTATACAGAAGATAGCCATATTTGGTAAAAGACCAAGTCCTTATTATGGCAAAAACAGCTCAAAGAAGCAAAGAAACAGTTCATAATTACTTTAACCTCTCTGGGCTAGGTGGGACGCTTGTGTCCCACCTACTCAACAGCCAGTTGAATCCCGTGGCGCGTTATTCAAATACCTTAGAAATGCTATTACTTCAATTTCTCAAACATATTACTATTTTACACCATTTTAAAGACAAGACTCTCGTTAATCTAACCACACTGTCCGATTTCAAAAAGGCTTTACAACAAAAGCAAAACAGATTATGTCAGCAGAGTACCCAGCCATAAATAATCAGACACCCATTTTTCAAGCTAGCATATAATGTCACATAAACCCAAACCACAGCTAAATGCAGCACTAACCTTTGATGATCTTCGTCAGATGACAATCTTAGGACATTATGTTATACAATACATGCATGTCTGTTCAATCAAGTTCATATTTATATCAAAAACCAGCTTTTTACATTAGCAGGTGACTAGCATGTGACTAGCATTCCCACCGAACACTTCCGGTGAATTTACTAAATTACTCACGATAAACGTTCACAAAAAACATAACAATTATTTTAAGAATTATAGATACAGAACTCCTATATGCACTCGCTATGTCCGATTTTAAAATAGCTTTTCGGTGAAAGCACATTTTGCAATATTCTAAGTAGATAGCCCGGCATCACAGGGCTAGCTATTTAGACACCCAGCAAGTTTAGCACTCACCAAAGTCAGATTTACTATAAGAAAAATGTTATTACCTTTGCTGTTCTTCGTCAGAATGCACTCCTAGGACTTCTACTACAATAACAAATGTTGGTTTGGTCCCAAATAATCCATTGTTAAATCCAAATAGCGGCGTTTTGTTTGTGCGTTCAAGACACTATCCGAAAGGGTAAATAAGGGTGACGAGCACGACGCATTTCGTGACAAACAATTTCTAAATATTCCATTACCGTACTTTGAAGCATGTCAACCGCTGTTAAAAATCAATTTTTATGCCATTTTTCTCGTAAAAAAGCGATAATATTCCGACCGGGAAATCGTTTTTTTAATACAAAGAGAGCGAAAGTAAAAGCATGGGATCCCCTCATGCACGAGCCTCAGTCTGATGGCCCTCTGATAGAGCACTTGCCAAAAGCGCTAATGTGTTTCAGCCTGGGGCTGGAATTACATCATTCAGCTTTTTCCCGGGTTCTGAGAGCCTATGGGAGCCGTAGGAAGTGTCACGTTACAGCAAAGATCCTAAATGTTCAATAAACAGAGGCAAGAAGCCCAAGGAATGGTCAGAGAGGGTACTTCCTGTTTGGAATCTTCTCAGGTTTTTGCCTGCCATATGAGTTCTGTTATACTCACAGACACCATTCAAACAGTTTTAGAAACTTTAGGGTGTTTTCTATCCAAAGCTAATAATTATATGCATATTCTAGTTTCTGGGCAGGAGTAGTAACCAGATTAAATCGGGTACGTTTTTTATCCAGCCGTGCAAATACTGCCCCCCATTCCCAACAGGTTAAGACATGAAGGTCAGTCAGCACGGAAAAATAAGAACTGGTTGGAATATTATTGAAGTTCTAAGTTAAAAAGGCCCTAAAGATTGATGCTATACAACGTTTGACATGTTTGAACGAACGTAAATATAACTTTTTTTGACTTTTCGTCGTGACATTTTGGCCACGCTTCCTACACTTGGAGTAGCTTACTGAACGCGCAAACAACAAGGAGGTATTTGGACATAAATTATGGACTTTATCGAACAAAACAACATTTATTGTGGACCTGGGATTCCTTGAAGTGCCTTCTGATGAAGATCAAAGGTAAGTGAATATTTCTAATGCTATTTATGATTTTAGATGACTCCAAAATGGAGGGTATCTGTATTGCCTAGTGTATTTTTCTGAGCACAGTACTCAGATTATTGCAAAGTGTGCTTTCCCCGTGAAGCTTTTTTGAAATCTGTCACAGCGGTTGCATAAAGGAGATGTTCATCTATAATTCTTTGAATAACAGTTTAATATTTTATCAATGTTTATGATGAGTATTTTTGTAAATTGTTGTGCTGATTCACTGGCAGTATTGGAGGCAAAATATTTTCTGAATATCATGCGCCAATGTAAAAGGCTGTTTTTGGATATAAATATCTGTCAGCCACACCCATACCTGTCAGCCACACCCGTTGCTGACAGGTACTTGATCGAACAAAAAATGCATGTATTGCGTAACATGATGTCCTAGGAGTGTCATCTGATGAAGATTGTCAAAGGTTAGTCCATAATTTTAGCTGAATTTCTGGTATTTGTGACACCTGTCCTTGCTTGGAAAATGGCTGTGTGGTTTTTCTTGTGTTGGAACTGTCCTAACATAATCTAACTTTATGCTTTCGCCGTAAAGCCTTTTTGAAAATCGGACAACGTGGTTAGATTAAGGAGATGTGTATCTTTAAAATGGTGTAAAATAGTCATATGTTTGAGAACTTTGAATTGACATTTTGTGGTTTTGAATTTGGCGCTCTGATTTTTCACTGGCTGTTGAATAGTGTGAACCGTGGGTGTGACGCCCAAGAGAGGTTAATCCAGTCGCTGTGTCAGATTTCAAAAAGGCTTTATGGAGAAAGCAAACCATGCGATTATCTGAGGACAGCGCCCCGCATACAAAACCATGAGATATTTCAACCAGGCAGGTGTGCCACAAAAGTCAGAAATAGCGATATAATTAATGCCTTACCTTTGAAGATCATCTTCTGTTGGCACTCCAAAATGTCCCAGAAACATCACAAATGGTCCTTTTGTTCGATAATGTCCTTCTTTATGTGACAAAATTGTACATTTATTTGGCTCGTTTGATTCAGAAATACACCGGTTTCAACTCACCCAACATGCCTACAAAGTATCTAATAAGTTACCTGTAAACTTGGTCCAAACATTTCAAACAGCGTTCCTAACCCAACCTCAGGTACCCTAAAACGTAAATAATCCATAAAATTTCATACAGAATAAACTGTTTCTAATACCAGATAAAAACAACATGGAGTGAGCTCCTGGTCACACGCACCAAAACAGTAGAGTCCACCTGGAGTGACACTTACAATGAATAGCACTACGTTTTCATTTCTCAAAAGAAAAACATTGAACAATTTCTAAAGACTGTTGACATCTAGTGGAAGCCATAGGAACAGCAACCAGGTTCCTTATAAAAAGGGCATCCCATAGAAATCTATAGGAAAATCGTATGACATCAATTTTTGTTTTATTCCCTGGATGGTATGTCCTTGGGGTTTTGCCTGCTGTTCTGTTATACTCACAGACAATATTTTAAACAGTTTTAGAAACTTGTGTTTTCTATCCAAATATACCAATTATATGCATATCTTAGCTTCTGGGCCTGGGTAACAGGCAGTTTACTTTGGGCACGCGTTTCATCCGGATGTCAAAATACTGCCCCCTACCCCAGAGAGGTTAAGAACAAATTCTTATTTACATTGACGACCTACCCCAGCCAAACCCGGGCCAATTGTGCACCGCCCTATGGGACTCCCAATCACGTCCGGATGTGATGCAGCCTGGATTCGAACCAGGTACTGCAGTGACACCTCTTGCGTTGAGCGGCTCAAGTGCCCTTGTTGCAACCTTAACCTCCTGACCTTAAAACGGACAGCTGAACATGTTTGCCTCACCTGTGATATTTTAGTTAAAAGACAGGTTACAAAAAATATTTAAAATTGAGCAATGTACCACATCACTTCTTACTAGTAATACATTTATTGTTTTAAAAACATTACAAGCATGCTCATCTGGGGTTTTTTTTGGTAAAAAGACCTAAGTGGCTGGTAGAGAGAGAGATGTGTGTGTGTGTATATATATATATATATATATATATATATATATATATACACACACACATATATAAAAAAAAATGTATCTACCTGATGGACCAAAAAGTTAGTTTCAGGCCCTGGTACTTTCTCTTTGAACAGCTGAATAGTCTCAGCGTGATTGAGTGCTTGGGGATGTTTGTCGATGCCTTCTTATGTCGCCATTCAGACTGACTGGAGGTTTGTTTATGGTGGAAAGGGGGAGGGGCCAGGATAAATGACAGACAGCACAGCTGAGGGAGGCCAAGCCCAGAATTCAACTATCATCACAGATGACAAGATCAATCTAATTAAATTTAGCTGCGGCACAGGCTTTATGAGAATGCGCGCACACACCACACAGTAGGCCTAACAAGCATTCAAGTTCATATGACAAACTAGATGAAAGTTGTTGTTTACTCCAGTAAAGCGATGATGCCTAATGTGGCACTGGTACACAACGCTGCAGGAACGAACATTGGTGCTTGGTAATGAGCTCCCACAATGCATCTGTTACTTCCTAACGAGCAACACGTCTCATGAAAGTAAAACACAAATACAATGATATGGGACTAAGTTGTAAATGTGATTTTATACCAATAAACAAACTGCAATTGATTCCATAACATGTTAGCGCTCCACTTCATATTAAACAAAGTTACAGCTGCTGCAAATAAAAAAGACAAATTGATTGTATACCCATTTGTAAGTGTGTGTGAATGTGGAGGGGGATGTTCATTCATTGATCTAAAATCAGTTTATTCCCATAAAAGGGTCCGGAGGAGGGTGGCTTGAAACATTGATTTTGTGTACTTGGATGGGGACAGTAAAACTCCAAAGAAAGTACCCACTATTATGCTTCTTCCTTTTAATGTCAACCTTGTGCATTGAAGTTAATACACAACACTCATTCAATGGTACAGTTGTGCACACTGCTAACCAAACTATACTGAAAAAATATATAAAAACGCAACATGTAAAGTGTTGGTTCCATGTTTCATGAGTTGAAATAAACAGAAATGTTCCATTCACACAAAAACCTTATTTCTCTCAAATGTTGCACAGAAATGTGTTTATATCCCTGTTAGTGAGAATTTCTCTTTGGCAAGATAATCCATCCACCTGACAGGTGTGGCATATCAAGAAGCTGATTAAATAAACAGCATGATCATTACACAGGTGCACCTTGTGCTGGCGACAATAAAAGGCTACTAAAATGTGCAGTTTTGTCACAACGCCACAGATGTGTGCTGACTGTAGGAATGTCCACCAGAGCTGTTGCCCAGATAGTTGAATGTTAATTTCTCTACCATAAACTGCTTCCAACTTCGTTTTTGCAAATTTGCAGTACATCCAACCAGCCTCACAACCGCAAACCACATGTAAGTATGCTACCCCCAGGACCTCCACATCTGGTTTCTTCACCCGAGGGATCCTCTGGGACCAGCCACACAGACAGCTGATGAAATTGATGAGTATTTCTGTCTGTAATAAAACCCTTTTGTGGGGAAAAACCCATTCTGATTGGCTGGGCTTTGCTCCCCAGTGGGTGGGCCAGGCTCCCAAGTGGTTGGGCCTATGCCCCCCCAAGCCCACCCATGGCTGCACCCCTGCCCTGTCATGTGAAATCCATAGATTAGGGACTAATTAGCTGCACCATAGAAAGCATCCTGACTGGTTGCATCACTGCCTGGTATGGCAACTGCTCAGGCCTCCGACCGCAAGACACTACAGAGGGTAGTGCGTGCGGCCAAGTACGTCACCGGGGCCCACCTTTGTGCCATCCAGGACCTCTATACCAGGCAGTGTCAGCAGAAGGCCCTAAAAATGGTCAAAGACTCCAGCCACCCTAGTCGTATACTGTTCTCTCTGCTACCGCACTGCAAGCCAAAAAGCTTCTTAATAGCTTCTACCCCCAAGCCATAAGACTCCTGAACAGCTAATCAAATAAATAGCTACCCAGACTATTTGCATTGTCCACCCCTCTTTTACACAGGTGCTACTCTCTGTTTATTATCTATGCATAGTCACTTCACCCCTACCTACATGTACATATTACCTTGACTAACCTGTGCCCCAGTACCGGTAGCTCCTCTATATAGCCTCCCTACTGTTATTTTACTGCTGTTCTTAAATAATTTTTTACTTATCACTTATTTTTTTTGAAACTGCATTGCTGTTTAAGGACTTATAAGTATTTCACTGTAAGACCTGATGTAGTTCTACTCATTCTATTTCTATGTTGTTGCCACTTAATCCAGTGGTGGCGATACAGTGACCCAGTTCTGTCAGTGGAGTTGAACTCTGCGTTATCTGGGCGTAAATAGCTGTGCAACAGAGCGACAGTGCACCGTTCCAGACAGGGCAGACACTCAAAACTAATAAAGCTATAGAAGATAAATGATCAGTAGAACACCTCACAGCAACAAAAAAATGTATTAATAAACAAACCAGGAAGTGATATAAAAATGGAGCTCAAACCAATTGAGGAAAAAGGTCACGGTTTAAAAAAGTAATAAAGTGACACTGTCTAACAAATGTATCAGTAGCTTCACATAGGCTACTGGTTTTATCATCATAATGTCCAAACTTATCCCTGGTGGTCAATGTGCCATATAAAACAGCTGATGGAGGTGGGCTACATCAACATACACATTTTAGAAAGTAGCAAGACAATTGCAAAACCAGCTGCAATGCAGCAGAAACGCATACGGATCATTCACTTAGTGCATTTAAAATATGTTCCATTAATGTCAAGATTTAAATTGACCACATCCCTAGGAGTGTTTCATGTGATGGCTGGGGTAAATACCAGGGTGTAGGGTAGCTAGTAATGTTACATGGGGCAGTTTGGCCAAGGGCTGCATTCCCCAAAGTGCAAGGGGATGGTTTTAGTATGTGACATCTCGCTAGCATCTGCCCACCCACCTCTCAGAGTAGGGATATAAGGAGTACCTTTAACCTATACAATATGAATCTAGGCAACCTTTAAAGTGAGACCTAAAAAGCAAAAAAAGGACATGACATTTTAAAATGAACTGTATCTCGGATATGAAGAGACAACGGGGTCATTCCTTCATTGGACCACTGCATCACTTTGGAGATAATAAATGTGGACAGAATGCATGGGTATAAAGTCCCAGCTAAATGCCGAGACGAATACAGGGAAAAGACTGCACTCTTTTTATTAAATAAATATAATTTATCGGGATGCTAAACGTTCTCAGTGTAAAATTAAAACGACTAAACCCAGATATAATGTATGTTAAAAAAAATGTCATTTTTTACATACCTTTGATAACTAACGATCACCAAAATAAAAACTAGACAGTCAGGAGAATCAAATTCTAAAAATCTCACGGCATGGGGTCCCCATTGATTGTGTTACGTTTGAGTCACTCAAATAGTGTAATAACACAGGATAAGCCATGGCAAAATGTGTAGAATTGCAGGAAATTAGCTTTAAAACTGCATTTCTCTCAGCCACATGGCAAAACATGTAGAATTGCAGGAAATTAACTTTAAATATCAACATTGTCTCTGCGGCCAAGAGAGAGGCTAAAATTTCAGTCAGTGACAGCTCCATTAGCCACGCTCCCACTACAAAGCCAACTTTGCCACCGCTGCTGAAAAAAATACCAGGGAAAATAATGCAGGGAGAATGGCTGAATTAGTGAGGGTTTGAACTGGCTGCCATAGTGGTGTGGCCAGTTTGCCATCATCTCTCCAGTGATTTGAATTGGCAATAGATTATGCTTTTTTGTTTACGTTGCCGGTAAGCCTACTTTCTAAGCACCCTGGGAAGCCAATCACTTATTTTTGGTGGCAACATAGTATGGGGAAGAAGCTCCCTCCAATTGTAAACACCAACTATGAACATAATAAATTCAATATAATGAGCAAAAATGTATAAGTGTGTGCAACTTTGCCCTTTGTTCACTGTCCAATGTGCTAGCTACAGGTTGATGCTGGGATGCACAACCTAGCTACGAAGGGACCCATCCACAGAGGGTCAATGAAAACTGTCAACAAACCAACATAAGCCACACGGCTAAAGGGGTCAATCAAAACCTGCTAACGAATTGCACGTAATTTCGTTCGATAGATGTTTTAATTGAGCTCACCACATAGCTAGATTTCGGTGTCACTACTCCCTGTCCCGCCATCTTGGACCGGCCCAAGCAGCCATTACTAGCTAGCTATCCAAACAGCTAGCACGTTTAGCTAACGTTAGTAAGCAGCCATTGGAACATAGCGAAAGCCCGTCTCGAGCCCTTCACAATCAACACCAACTCCGGGGCACGAGAACGACTCAAATCCATGCATACATTTTGCACGAGCCAGATACACAGTGCAGCAAGCAAACACACTTTCCTGGCACCATGGGAAGTCTACTCCATGATAGAACGTTAAATCGCCATTAAAACAACGTAGCTTTCCTAAACGTTAGCTAGTTCTCTGACCAAGTAAGGTCACTTTATCATACTCGGTAGATTTGGCTAACTGACTACAAAACGTTACCTAACGCTTATATCACAGTAATGATGTTATCTGTAAAAAGCCATATTCTATATGTCCCTGACCACTGAATCTCTAGCTAGTTAACATTCAGAATGAACTGGCCAACTCCAGAGTCCAACGCACGTTCCACAAGCTAGTTAACGTTATCAAACAAGCAGGGGACTAGCCAGACATTTGCTAGCAGGCTAAATTAAAAAAGGTTCGCATGTGGTGGTTCGTCTTATCAATATAAATGACTAGCAAGTATGTACTTGAGATGTTATATTACACAGCCAGCTGGCTAACGTTAATTAGCTAGCTTCTTCAGCCACCAGGCTTGTTAGCCATTTCTACTGCACCCAATACAATCCAGCTTGGCAGAAACATTTGATATGGCAAGCCTTTGTGACTAACAAATAGCTAAGTTGACGAGTTACATAAATGCAAGGCCACCCCAATAACAACGAAAATAGCCAGTTGGGTTACTAAACTGTGTTTATGCAATGGAAAAGCCGTTAATTTTCACTATTGGATTAGCTAGCGAGGGAGAGAAGTAGGGTAGGAACGCTGCGTAGACGCAGGGTCGCTCTGCACACATCGTGTGATGGGTGTATGGTTAACCAGAGTCCGTGCTCTCACCTGAGAGTGGACTGGCTATGTTAGTTAGTTTAACATAGCTACACGTATTACTATGTGGGCAAGAATGTAGAAGGTGCAAGTGTAGTGGTTCAAGGACCGGCAGTTCCTGTGTGTTTGCAACTTAGCGAGCTACCTTCAACAGTAAGGCCTTCGTTCTGGCGCCATCTTCATGAAGCCTCTGAAATCCAAACAGTGAGCTGCAAGCAAGAAGACAACACAGGCGGTTCAGTATCACTTGCACTGGCGTGCAAATGGATTTAACGTATAAAAACGGCAAACGCGTGTACAGAATAGTAAGAATACACCAGAGGTGTGTGCAGGGCTTTGACTCCGACCTGTCAATTCCGACTAAGCTGTCCCTCTCTTGGGCTGTCAGCGTCGGAAAGTCCTCCTCGGTTTCACTGGCTTTTCCCGCCGCCATTTTCTTTTCCTCATCACCACCAGAAGCCGAGCCGAGACTCCGAGCAGCAGCGCAGGCAGCAACAGCGAGCGAGACTCCGCACGATTGCATGGAATCGCGACGAGAGGGCGAACGAAATACTCCACCAAATCAAAGAAGGAAAACTAAAAATGTATTAAGATAGAATAAACTTTTCTCCACGATCAAAACGCAATTCAAAATGGTAAATCCTTTCAGGAAAACAAGTACCCCTCCAAAAAGTATTCGCGTCACATTTTTAGGCACCGTTTATGCAACTAATCAAATGTAATGCATGAAGTTCAAGTCTTGTAGTTTGAAAAGAGTATTATTTGACCATAAAATTCCCCACAGCCACCAGCTTAAAGTTGTTATAATTGTGTCACACAAGCAAGCGAACCCACGCGCCGCCGTAGTCACGCCTCTCCTACCTCTTCAGCCAATAGATATGTCTGAATATCAGCATATGACATGAAGTTTTTTTTACCCATCTTCATTTATCTTTTTACAAACCACAGAAATCAATTATACATGTTCATTATTTTCTCAAAAGCAATAATGGTTATATTGTATAGGTATTCAAATTGATTGATTTGTTTTGCAAAGTGCATAAATAACAATGTTAAATAGCTACATTCAGACTGTCATATTACTAAATACATTTAAGAGTGACAACTGAGATATTTGTGCAAATACTTGATACCAGTATTATTTGTTGTTGATGGGTAAGCATGTCTAAATAAAACCTTGCAATGATGTGTGGAGGTAAAAATTCTCATTAGGACTGTGTAACTACTCAAATTTCTCACCTTGCAACGTTCACATCATTACATTTAACCCATCATCATAATAATCATCATCCTTGCCCTAGGCCCCACATTCCTATACGTTTTTGTGGTTGATACCAATTTGATCTGTTTGCATTTTTTAAAATGTACGAGCTAGTTCTACTGTATTTATGTACAGTATATCTACTGTGTTATGAATTACATTCTCACTTTTGTACATGTCTTGAACATGAAATGAATAGCAATCATTCTTGTTGGTGTTTTTTCACCCCACCTTTGTTAGACAAGACATATCCATCCAATGTAAAATCCTCAAATCTAATTATCCAAATTGCTTTTTTGATGTATCATAAAACCCTTTGAACATATTACTTTATAAAATCTTACTATTTATTTTGATATCAATTGATTATATATAAGTTACAGTATTTGATGTAGATTTGAATTACATTCAAATCAATTTAAATGTTCAAGGCATAAAGTTATAGCTATTTTGGGCAGAAATTGAATCTAATATGAGGGAAATCGAATCCTATTTAGTATGGAACATTTTTATGCTTCCAAATGAAATTGTCAACATTCTGCAACATTTCAAAGAAAGAGCAAAGTGTTAAAATACTGATGTGGCAAAGCATCATTCTGTAGGCGGGGCCAGCAGAGGTTTATAAAGCTCAGGGGCGGGGCTTGCATACAGTAGTCAACATCCTGATGTAATTTTCTCCAAAATGGCGGATCGCAAAGAAGGTTGGTGCTAGCCCATCTTTATGGATAAAATAATCTCGAATTATAGCAACTAATCAGTTATACTATATATTCCAATATCAAGAAAGCTAAACACTCAAATATTGCTGTTCGTACAGCTGCGGCTTTTGACAGGGAGACTTTACTGACTAGATGGCTAGTTTTGTTGCTAGCAATTTAGCCTAATTTCTAAACAATGGCATGCAATCGCCCATCGACCCAAATACCAGCCATTGGCATTGTGAACCTATTTGTTTTTGTCACCCATGGCTCCTATTCCGACTACTGTAACGTTATCGCAGATATACACTTTATAGTAATGACGTGAACGTGATTACCAACTAAACAAGTATTCCAGTCATGTTTTAAATCAATATTCAATGAATTCTATCAATACTCCTATGAAGTTACAGCAAAGATTTAGATGCATGCATTGGAACTGTTTCTTGACTGTGAGGTAATTGGACTGAATTTGGACCTGAAACCTGCCCAAGGTTGCCTAGATGATAGAAAGTGAAAGCAAAACAGTTTAAATTATTTGTATGTCTTTCCTTCATCCCAGATGACATCTTATCAGAAAAGGATGAGCCGGAGAGCGAGGATGAGACCTATGAGGTGGTGGACCTGACAGAGTACGCCCGGAGGCACCAATGGTGGAGCATGGTGTTTGGGAATAACTCTGGTCCCCTCGCAGAGAAATACTCTGTGACCACGCAGATCGTGATGGGAGGGGTCACTGGCTGGTATGCAACCCAAAGCAAAGGTGTATTGGCTAAATATGCTTATTATACAAATGTTTGGATCTTTGGCCCCTAGGAAACACATCAACACATTTCAGTGATGAAATGCATGGTATGAGTCGGTGATGTAGTCAAGTCACTAAACCTTGAGTCCCAAGTCCCTAGTGTTCCAGTCCGAGTCCTTTATTGTCGCGCCACAAGTCCCTTGGTAGTGCTAAAAGCTGTGGTCCAACCATTTTAAAAATTAAAATTCTCTTCAACTGTTGGCACATTTTAAGGATATCTCTAACATTTGCTGTTGTTGTTAGTAGGCCCCCTATTTTAAATGATGCATCAGAGAGATTTTCTGACAACAAAGTCACTTCTGGCCCAGTCCGAGTTGAGCCATGAAAATTGTGACTTGAGTCCGAGTCAAGTCTGAGTCCTGGACTCGAGTACTACAATACTGCTATCAGTCACTCCTCTCTCTCACATTCAGGTGTGCAGGATACTTGTTCCAGAGAGTAGGGAAGATAGCTGCTACTGCCATAGGTGGAGGGTTCCTGTTGTTACAGGTAAGAGATGCATCATATTTGTATAGAGTCAACGCTGGGTACTTATATAATACACATCTCTATTCCATTTTTTTAATTTATTTAACCAGGCAAGTCCGTTAAGAACAAATTCTTATTTACAATGACGGCCTACCCCGTCCAAACCCTAATCCGGAAGACCCTGGGCCAATTGTGCGCTGCCCTATGGGACTCCCAATCACTGCCGGTTGTGATACAGCCTGGAATCGAACCAGGGTCTATAGTGACGCCTCTAGCACTGAGATGCAGTGCCTTAGTTCACATCAACTAAGGCGCCACTCGGGAGCACCAATGAGATCACATGTAACAACGTGAACGGAGTGCCACTTCAAATGCAACCCAACAATCCCCACTCATTTTCCTTTCTGCACCTTCTCCTGCAGATAGCGAATCACAGTGGCTACGTGCAGGTGGACTGGAAGAAAGTGGAGAAGGACGTGAACAAAGCAAAGAAACACCTGAAGAAGAGAACCAAGCAAGCAGCCCCTGAAATTAACTCCTTCTTCGAGGAGGTAAAGGTATTAATAACACTGCCTGACTTTCCTAATAGTAACTCTATGGTAGGCTATTGTGCCTATAGTATTGTGTGATTCTAAAAGGTGAACATGTTTGAGATGTGTGCGTGCTCATTGGTCCTTTATCTAACAGTTAATTTATTCCGTGAGACCAACACCAGTACCTGGGTGTGGGAGCTGCTTTTTGATTTAATTGGATTTCTAGTCTGCTTGAATCTCAATGCCTTGCATTGCATGTACTTATGAGAAAAAAGGTATACTTAATTATCATATTTGGGGGAAATATATAAGTTCATAAATACCTGAGTCACCCGCAGCCATTTGATGGACTAATAATGCAGCAACACCGCCCTCTAGCGATCTCACACTGTAAAAGCACATTCCTGGATTTATCACAAGCAGAAACTAAAGTATACCCTGCGTATGAGATTCTTATTTTTCCATCTATTATCACTTATAACCCTTCAGTTATTGGAGAGGACCTCTCACAGTGTGCATGTTTTCTCTCCTCCTTCCTCTCTCTGCAGGCCACAGAGTTTGTCAAGAAGAACATTGTCCTGTCCAGCGGGTTTGTGGGTGGATTCCTCCTGGGCTTGGCCTCCTAAGGGCGTCGGGGCCAATTCACGACTGAGGAAGTCGTTACATAGGAAGAAGGAAGCTGTCATTACTGTGAACTGAGTCGCCACACGGGATGTTGTCATTAACTGTGAATCGTTGTCTTTCTCCCAGCACGGAACTAGTCATGGGTTTGGGAGGAGGCTGAACATGTGAAGCTGCCACTTTATGCCCTCCTGGGTGCTCTCTTCCATTACTGCCCAACTGATCTGAGTCTAGCTTGTCCACCCTCTTTTTATTTTATTTATCTGGTGGTTTCTGATCCAGGATCAGTTGTTTGGGCCGGTTGTATATGGAATTTTTATACTTCATATTCATAATCAGCACTACCCCCAACATCAATGTATGTGAAAATGTCACGTTTCTATGTTTTGAATCAGCTATATATATATATTCATTCATTCACCGTCATATGGTGTGCATCATGTGATTTTAATCGATTAGTGAGCAATGCCTCTACTCATAATTGGTTGAAATCACGATGCACACCAGATGATGCCATTAGAAAAATTAATTTTGACTTCAAAACATAGAAACAAGGCATTTTCACATACGTTGATGTTAGGGTAGTGCTGGAGATGATGAATACGATGTTAGAAATGTCCCTTTAAGTGCACAACGCGACACCTCTTGATATACTACTAATATACTGTACCACACACTGGACATAGGATTACTCGGCCCCTGTCTATCTGGTGCCCTCTTTTACCTGGAAGAGCAGGTCTAGGATCAGGAATGTGTCCCAAATGGCACCAATTGCCCATAGGGCTCGAGGTCAAATGTAGTGCACTATGTAGGAAATAGGGTGCCATTTGGGACACATCCCAGCTCTCCCTACACTCAGACCAAAGTTTTACCACCCTGTGCTATTCAACAAAATGTGTCTGCAGACCTGTTGTTACGGGGTTAATATACCAACACCTGATCACTGCACCTTTGCTGGCTAATGTACTGTAGGTATATCAGTGTGCAGGTTAGCGTTTTTCATCATGAATCTTGTTCTGGAGGCAGCTCTGCAGAGTGGTCACTAGCTGGCACAGCCACAAAATCTGATTTTAAATCTAACTGTAACCACACTGTTAACCCTAATGCCTAACCTTAAAATTAGACCAAAAAGTTAAATGTAGTTTTCATTAATTTTTACAATATAGCCAATTTTGACTTTGCAGCTGGCCCATCTAGCGGATTCGCTTAGTTCTGCCTCCAGGACAAGACTCATACCAATAAATGTGAACCTGCTATCGGTGTAGTAATAGGAAAACATGAGATTTAGTCATGTGTAGAATATACTATCAATTTTATAGATAGAAGGAAATGCACAGTATAAAGTCAGTGTTCAGTTGCTTATGAGTTGCTCCATATTGTGTCTTTAACTATTTAAATATTACGTGTCAGGAGTATGATTTTCCATATGTTTCTGTACTTCACCAAGTGCACATTAACTTCTTACTGCCGTTAACCTCCATTTTTTATGTTCTGACTTCCTGAATGCTGTTATGAAATCTTGATAACCAACCAACCATAACTATGAATTTGTCTTATGTTTCTGTTTTGTCAAATAAAGTTGCCTGATTTTTGTTGGTTAGCAATGTTAACAGTTGTGTGTGTGGTCACTGGACTGCATGGCAGACATGCATACAATCAGGGCTTGGTGTGTACACACTGAGTGGATTAAGAGTCTATCTTGACGTGTTTAACTTCTCAACAATATACTTATTTTGATTATTAAAGCCAGCATGACTTTTCAGATTTCAGTAGCTCTATGGCTGCCTTTACACAGGAAACCCGACTCTGATCTTTTGCCAAATTATTGGTCTTATGGCTGATCAGGTCAGATTTTTTGCCAGTAATTTCGGCAAAAGATCAGAATTGTGCTGCCTGTGTAAATGTAGTCTATGAGTTCCGGTAATGCAAATGTCCAGATTTTATGATGTGAATAGAAATGGATGCTTCCTTGCGTCAGCATGGAGGATGGGTTTGTAATAACTACCATGCATGTCACAGCAACAATGAATGAGCTTTGTCACAATACTAAGATATTTCACCACTGTGTCTGTGCATTCATCTACATTGTGAAATCTGCTTTTGAAAGGTACTGCATGTACAAAGAGACAAAGGAAGATACTTTCCAAATCAATCTGAAATAAGGACCAATTGTCAATTTTTTTGTGTTTAGTTTACCTCTGTCACGGAGTACAATATCAATTAATTAATCAATTAAAGTTTTTTTGGTTTATATTAAATGCACATTGAATTGGGGTTTAGTCCTGATAGGCTTTCTGTAGCTAGAGGTTTGGTTCCGGGATTTATGAAGTACTCTTTGTCAATTGACTTGACAAAAAACCTTCTTTCAAATAAAATTGTATTGATTTATTGTAATTTCATAATGTCCTGTCAGAGGCATATTGATTTGTGTAAATAATGACTCTTGAATGTCTATTGAGCTGAATGAAGCTGAAAAACAGAGGCAGCCATGATGTTACCTCACCAGAGTGCCTCTCTCTGCCCTATGTTACTGTAGCTGCCAGCACCACACTACCACTGGTCCCTCCCTGTTGCTATGGAAACTGCTCTTTTTCTCTTTCTCTCTTCCGCTTGCTCTCTTGTGGTGTGGTGAGGCCTTCTCTCTTTTCCACTCTCTTTCTCGCTGCCTTTCTCTGTCCTCTCTCTGTTTCTCTCGCTTTCTCTTTCCAGTCCTGCCTTTTTCTTTGTTTTTACCTCTATCTCGCTCCCTCTATCTATCTGTAAGTGTGCCCATGTGTAATGGTATAGGGGTAGAGGGGGATATTAGAGTGGAGGGAATGAGATGAGTCCCACTCTCCACCGTTCGATGACCACATCACCAACCAATCGGATCATCAATAGCCCCCAATAGATCCAACCAATAGTAGGGTAAAGCCAGAGTATGAGCGCCATGGAAACTGCAAGGGATGTTTTATAATAGCAGCTCGCCCTAGTGGCACCAGATACTGGTACACCTCAGTCAGGCTGTTCAAAGCAGTTATTAATCCATTGATCGTAATCTAAGGGCTGCATCTTCATACTTAAACCTCTCCTCATATCTCCATTATCTGCACTGATATGAAAAAAAATAGAAAAGGCAAATTCGATATGGTGCATTTATGTACTAGGTACTGGCTTTCACTAGTTACTTCATATTAGTAGAGGAAAGACAGGAGACAGGAAACAAATTATACTTTTGAGATACAACCTAATCCATGCCTTCAGGCAGCTGGCTCCAAAGGGTCCAAGCCATACAATAGTTAACTCTTGTCACAATCAGTTTGTTGAGAGCTGTCATTAGTATGGTTACACAATACCCTCTCTGTAGTACTAGTCAGTGGACAAAGTCAGAGATGAAACGTCAATGCATGTTAGAATAGCAATGTTCATTATTCATAGTACAATAATTCATAGTAATTAGTACAGCGAGAAGCTGCCTTTTTATACGGAGCATGGCTCATTAAACAACTGATAGATAGAGACCATTTTAGGCCTCACACAAGTTATTCATGAGAGAAAATTGAAAATTGATCAAATGGGACCATTTCTCCCTCAGTTGGAGTGAATTTGTCATAATAATGCTAGCCTGGGTAGACTGAAACATATTTCTGTTTCCGAAGGTTACTTCTGTGTGAAAGTACATTTATTTCTTATGTATTTGGAAAGTATTTGGGGTATAATACAGAGCCTATGACTAGTGAGTCTTGGATATTATCATATTATTCCTGCATTGTATCTAGATTTGGAGTTCTGTATCATAGAATTAGGAATTAGAATACTAGAATGGTATTGAACCTTCTTATGATGGCAGTGAGGTCAGCCATTTTGGTCAGGGAGTTGGTCAACCATGGTTTGCCAGTGCTGTTGTAAGATATTGTGTAAAATAATGAATTTGAAGAAAACTGTATTTATAATTATATGACTATATTTTAGGTTGACAATAATTCTATTACACAATTTCAGATATATCATGTGCCTTACGTTTATTTTCCTGCATAAGTAAAATCAGGATAGACATTAATTCCAATTAGACTGGTATGGATTTCTCCCTGGCTGCCATTTTCACCCCATTCTGGAACTTTTAGGGTTTATGACATAACCTCCGCTGGACATTTAATAAGATCTCTATTTTCTGTATTACCACCTCCAGGGGGCAGTGTCAACCAATCCAGAGTGACTCACTCACCTGTGACGTTGTGGCCGAATAATACAAATACATTGGCGCAAGTGTGTCAACAATGTGGCCCAGGGATCAGTCAAAAGCAAAGCAGTGCATTCACTGCCATTAAGCCAATGAATCACCAGGTATTTACCGAAAAGGTACGTGGTAGAATGGTAGTTATATTGCAATAACCTGTGACTTAGGCTACATGGTTGTTTCTTTGGGATTCAATAGTACAAGAACCACTAGGCACCTTATTTGAATGTTTTATTAACCCATCCACCACCACCCTCTTCGGAGGACACATAACTTTTTACATTTTTACAGCTTCTCTGCTACATATACATACATTTTATAACAACAAGTTAGTAATTTTGTTTAATTCTTATCCGACAGCATCTGATGCAACTCCACAGATAGAACCAGCCCCTCCCTGTAAACACTAGGCTGCTGGATACATTTAGCAGAGAGGTGAATGTGACAGATCCAGGATGTGGCTGTGACATGACTATGCCTAACATGTCTAATATCTGTCAGGTCTCACTTATTATTAGAAAGTATCTCTCAATGCACACCTGAACAACAGACATCACTCCAAATCTCATCTCCTGCCGGGTGTAGAATGCATAGGCCCATTTATGTTGAGGCAGAGCAAAAGAATGTCCAGACAATTTGAAGCCATCACTTGCAGGAATCTGGTTGTACTTGCTTTTTTAATGCATGGCAACAAGGGCTTATAGAAATAGGGCATTTGCTAATATTAAAAAATGTTCATATATTTCTAATAGTCAACTCCTGTGTTTCCAATGCTGCTATGGATGCTGGTCCTTTTTTGATACCCTTATTTATAGACGTGCAATACTGGTCCGGACAATCTGTATCAGATGGAAAGTAATAATTAATACACAATACACGATACATTTTATTGCGAGGGCAGTGAAAGGATTGTGGAAACGCTGACGTAAGGTGATGGGCTTTTGATGGTGTCAACGCGTGCGCGCGGTGCATTGAATGCGACCGTGGATTGGTGGAATGGGGAGTGTGAAACCGATTAGGAAACTGCGCCTTGGGGGACTTGGAGGGTGGCGCCCTGAACGTCATGTTGGCTCAAGTGGCATTGGAATTAGCAAAGAGTCTGAGTGCGCCTACGAAGCCATTATGGCTCTCCACACACCAGTTTCATAACCTAGAGAGGGAGGAGTCTTCCATTTCTGGAAGCCGGAGGAGCAGCATCCGAGACCTCGTAAAAATTGGAGTAACGGTGCTCAAAGGAGACTGGAATACGAAATAATATCATTTTATTTTCAACATACCAACGAAATATACATGGATGCACATTTTAAGAGATAAGCATGAAGGTCTTTGATTTAAGATCAGGTAGCTGCAACCTTGTTTTGCATGTGCGGTAATATTCCAAGACATATGTGATACGTTGGGTGTGCTCAGCGCAATAACGGCGCTAGCAGGCTATTTCAAACGGCAAAATAAATCCAGATTGCTAGGAGATAGCCAACCATTTTATAGTTAGCCAGCTAGCTTGCGGGGGAGCAAGCTGCCTACTCGGGCAGAGGCATCATCGGATGCATCGACCAAGAAGAGGCATCTGCTAGGCATTAACCGACAATACAATCTCGGGTCATGCAAAGCGGTGTGTTTTGTGCAAACGGTTGATAAATCCCTCGGCTGTGGTCGTGGGATTAACCAGCCGGGAGAGAAGGAGAAGGTGGGGCGGAGGAGTGTCAAACGGTCGAGCTAAACCCAGCGCGTGTAGCTTGGCGCTCTAGCTACCCGGCTAACATTACCTTCTCCATCGGCTTTCCATTTGGGAAATTCATTTAGGAAACTAGAATTATTCGACCATTGGAATTCTGAGAGCTTGCTGGGGTATTCCGTGGCAGTTCCCCTTCTCCCCCAACGAGGATCAGTCAGAGCTGTACAATTGAGGCCATTGGCTTCTCTACAAATAATACGGTGTGGGGCGACTTTCACGGGGGTAGCATCCCCGTTTGCTTTGGACCATGGCGGACGACGACGTGCTTTTCGAGGATGTCTACGAGCTGTGCGAGGTGATTGGGAAGTAAGTGTCAGCATATGTTAATGAACTGAACAATGATAATAAATGAAACCTCTTGTTTGCATTGAGTGCATTGTATTGCGTGTCTGCCTGCCAGTTTTTTTCAGTATGGAAGCAATTGCCTTACAAATATGAATTGCCACCACCATCATGACAGCTGTTTTACTTGGCCTACTTGTAGGTGAGTTGGTCATACAAAACCTCACACTACCCATCTATTGTCAGGCCTATGTAAAATCACTTACACAGTAACTAGTTCAATAACCATATAACACGATTGCATAAACTGTTCAATATATGGGAAACCAGTTAGGCCTACTGACTTGTTAGTTTGATTGGGTGAGGCCCAATAATGAAGCCCCTGTTTAGTTCAAGAGCCGAGTGCATTGTTTTAGCTGGGCAGGATATCTTCATTTAACATGGCAGGAGAGAATATATCTGTTCAAAATGGAAGTTCTTTGGCTCACACACATTCAAAACATTCCCCAATCTAGATCATTTTTATTCATGTTTTGTGCATCCATTCAACTTAGACACATTATTTTGATGAGGCGGTACTGGGCGACAGGTAGCCTAGCGGTTAGAGCGTTGGGCCAGTAACTGAAGGGTCACTGGTTCCTTCGAATCCCCGAGCCGACAAGGTGGGAAATCTGACAATGTGCCCTTGAGCAAGGCACTTAACCCTAATTTGCTCCAGGGGTGTTGTACTACTATGGCTGACCCTATAAAACAACATTTCATGGCGCCTATCTGGTGTATATGACATAACATCATAATATTTTACTAGACATAGGCATAGTGACTCATGTGTGGTTTGGAACAGAGGCGCTATACGTTTAAAAGCTGGGCCATTCATAGTTTTGGGTTGAAATGTAAACATGCTTGTCTACTACAACTCGGTCTATAACGATCTCCACAAGTACTACTGCCAACACCACTACACTCCTCTCAGACTCAGACGCAGGGTAATTATAGTCAATCATTTAGTATCATGGGCCATTTGGGACAAGACACAGGCTGCAGATTGTCGTTACGATGACGTCACACACTACTTCTTGATACTACTTTAAGAGAAGGAGCGTAGGCTCCTGGAGAGGATGGAACTTCTTCACCAGAATAGAGTCACATACTGCTGTGTTCTATGGCTGCACCGGTGTTCTGGTATCACCACGCACTGCTAGTCATTGTCCCTGCCCTGTCAATTGCAGACCAGTCTATTGGTCCCCACCAACCAGAGGTGGCCAATCCTATTGTTGATGGACTTTTAACCATTGCACACACAGTTAATGATCATGTTTATCCCTGATCTATTTAGCCCGGATTTGTCTTACAAAGAGATTTAGGAGGCAACCTAATTTTACCCTGGATTGACAATTAGTCTAAAATCTAAAGTAGCAACTCTGGGTTTAGGCCAATTCAGTAAAAACCGGTTATCAGATTTCCAGAATAAGTGAACAAATGTCTAAAGCATTCCCAGTTCCAACACTGAGAGAATTGATAGGCCTAGAAGCAGTTCAGTTTTCTATCTGTTTCACACTATAAACATTGATTTATAAAGCACATAAATCCTAACACGCATTTGTGCAGGAGAAGGTGGTTGTTGATTGAAGAGAGCCTCTTCTATTTGGTGCAGGCCTTGTTTGCCCTCATAGCTTACAACATTGTCATTTTCACAGATTAGTCTGGAAATCCAGATTTAAATGTATTGAAACTACCACCTACACCAACCAATACCCCCTTTACCCTGGATTTCTATTGTGGCTGATGATCACACCCCTTCATATGAAGACCAGGCAGGCAGGCTGCTGTAGTCTTGGAGCTGGCCTAGCTCCCCTCCCCCTCTACGCTCAATCGAAACCCATGGGTCCATTAGGGTCCAGGCTGAGACACATGCTGATTGCTCTTCAGCCCCTCAGGCTCTACTCTTTGTTTGGGGAGCTCTCTGCTTCGGTTTACTCCTCACTCAGTGACGGATCTAGGATCTGGTCTACTTTACCCAGTCCTGGTGTTAGACGTCATGTGGTGGGTGACAATACTGGTCTCGGGACAGCTGTTAAACAAGTAGCCGCCCAGGGCGTACCTTGGTGCAGTAACGCAGACAGGGCCTCTAGTCAGAGGAGCCTACACCATGACTATGTTATCACCATGATCAGAAAGGGCTTCATGGCCTCCTACCTTCCTCTTCCCAAAGTCATTTGTTCCTCCTTTCATCTTTCCTTTCTCACTCATAGTTGTCAGGACACAAGGGCGTCTTTCACCAAAACAGCTACACTACCTTATTTATTTCACTGTGCATCACCAGGTTCTGTTTAGTGAAGCAGATCTTTTCCAATAAGCTTGATTTATGTCCCAGCTTTGTGAAAGAAAGCCGAACAAAAAGCACGATTCCAAATCAATCCTCTCCACCAGCGACACAGCCTAGTTTCTGACAGTGAAGTGATTGTCAGACAAAAGCACTGAGTACCAGCCAGTGTCTTTTAGGTAGAGAACTCTGCCAGCCTCTCCTGCAGAAAGCTGGGGATCATTTTCCTCGGCCCAGGATGAAGGGAGGGGATGCTGAGGAAGATCATTGGAGACAATGGAGGGTTCGAAATAGGATTGCCCCGAGGCTGGATATATAACTAATGTCAGCGGACTCCAGGGCTGACCTCCAATTTTTGTAAACCACACTCGCTGTCAAGAAGAGCTAGGGAACCAACGAACAGAGGCTTAGAAGAACTCCTCTCCTGCTATCCCTTGTTCCCTTTGGTTGACATTGGTTCAGACGTTTTCGTTCCCTTGGTAGTTCATGGGGAGTGTTCAATGAAGTGAAGACGTGCCGTTATCGCGGCTCAAGGGTCTGTATTGTCAGGGACGTCTAAAGCGGCTTTGACACGGCAACAAATGTTTGTCGCCAAGCGGCGGCTGTGCTTAGTAGGATGCGATTTTACAGCCAGAAATTTTTCTGTTTCGCTTCTAGTGTTGCCTGTGCTTCCATGCATGGCTCTGAGAATCATCATTTCCATAAGTAACTAATATAGTCTAGATGTGTGTTTACGAGATCTGTAGCCTTAAAATAACTGTCAATGGAATGCTCACTTCACACGTGGCCTGTAGCCCTCTGAGGTTTGTGAGCTATAACAAGACATTTTGTTTGACGAGAGAGAGAGACATTTGACTGACACTGTAGATCTGTGAATGATTGAAACGGAGTGGTGACACTTACCAAAGTAGGTGTGACATGCTACCAACAGCGGCTGGTATAGTGTAAATAGACATGTCAACCAGCGACATATGCAGGTGTTTGTGTTAGCTGATGAGGGAATTGTCTCGGGCTAGTACACCTACACAGCCAAATACCTCTGTTATAATCTGTCTAAGGTTGGCAGACAGTGTGGAGGTTTGGGGTTGGCTGAAGGCCTTTGGGACGACTGAGCCTTTGTTTCGGCTCAGTTCCTGGGCTGGAGGAGTGTTTTAATCTCTCTTATTTCTACCTAATCTCGTTTAAGAAACTGGGTGGTTCGAGCCCTGAATGCTGATTGGCTGAAAGCTGTGGTATATCAGACCGTATACCACAGGTATGACAAAACATTTAGTTTTACTGCTCTAATTACGTTGGTAACCAGTTTATAATAGCAATAAGTCACCTCAGGGGTTTGTGGTATATGGCCAATATACCTCCGCGTTGCGTCGTGCATAAGAACAGCCCTTAGACGTGGTATATTGGCCATATACCACACCTCCCTGGGCCTTATTGCTTAAACACAGCCCTTAGACGTGGTATATTGGCCATATACCACACCTCCCCGGGCCTTATTGCTTAAACACAGCCCTTAGACGTGGTATATTGGCCATATACCACACCTCCCCGGGCCTTATTGCTTAAACACAGCCCTTAGACGTGGTATATTGGCCATATACCACACCTCCCCGGGCCTTATTGCTTAAACACAGCCCTTAGACGTGGTATATTGGCCATATACCACACCTCCCCGGGCCTTATTGCTTAAACACAGCACTTGCTTCCAGATCTTGTTCAGTATCTCACAACAGTTAATGTATGAAAACCCCCAGTACAGCATGTCTAAAGCATCTGCCAGGAAAAGGGATCCATTCTCAAGAATGAGAATGAGTTCTCCCATTTAGATATGCTCATCTTTTGTCTTTACTCACCAGTTGACCCTTGATATTTTCCCCTGTAAACATGTACGTCAGACCAATTATCCCCCACCACCACAGACACTTCTATTGTAGTCCCTGCCTGCACTCCCCTCTCTCTGATCCTGCTTGTGTAGGAGTCAAGGGACATGACTGGGTGGGTCACTGTGTGGGAGGTCCCTGGGTGGGTGACTGTGTGGGAGGTGACTGGGTGGGTGACTGTGTGGGAGGTGACTGGGTGGGTGACTGTGTGGGAGATGATGGGGTGGGTCACTGTGTGGGAGGTGACTGGGTGGGTCACTGTGTGGGAGATGACTGGGTGGGTCACTGTGTGGGAGGTGTCTGGGTGGGTCACTGTGTGGGAGGTGTCTGGGTGGGTCACTGTGTGGGAGGTGACTGGGTGGGTCACTGTGTGGGAGGTGACTGGGTGGGAGGTAATGGGGTGGGTCACTGTGTGGGAGATTACTGGGTGGGAGGTGACTGTGGGAGGTGACTGGGTGGGTGACTGTGTGGGAGGTGACTGGGGTGGGTCACTGTGTGGGAGATGACTGGGTGGGGAGGATTGCCAGTAGGGTCAAGCTCTGAGGATGATCTGCAACCTGCTAGTTGACTACTACACTAAGTTAATTGTTCTCTGAGGTGTAGCTTACTGTACGCTTAGCTGAATGGGCTGTTCAGTCTCACTATCTAGAACATTCTGAATCGACCATAATGGAACCCTTCCCCCTCTTCCCCCCTGGCTCTGTTGGAATCAAGTTCCTCCAGATCCATACAGTTGGCTGACAGCCAGCTAGTGCCAGGCTCTCCTCTCCTTTCTCCTCTCCTCCTTTTAAGAAAGTAAAAAGGACATGTGGAGGGACACCCTTTTGAGAGTATTGGTAGACATTATGGGTAACTCAGACCTATTGCTCAGCTGTTGTCTACTGCAGTACCATAGGTAGAAGCCTACTGTGGCTTTTGGAAGCGAACCTTTTTAAAATGTTATATCTTCCAATTTAGTTTGCATTTGTTTTTACCGAAATGATTCAATCAGAATAAACAGATTCAACAAAGCACAGTAGTCAAGGCGTGACCCTATACATGAGCAGTGAACTAAGGCCCATTGCCTATTCAGACATTATTCTAACAAAGGATGGCACAAGGCCTTACTCTCCACTGCATCCTTATCTATCTGAGGGAAGTAAAGCTCATGCAAACAGGTTATGCAATCCTACTTATTAGCCCATTGTGTGTGTTAAATTTCAGTAAACACAGTGACGTGCTCAGGCCGGGCATTTAAGCTCCAGTTGAAGGGGATGGGCGAGGCGTGGGTAATTTGAGCCGTCTCTGCTCATAATGATTCTCTCTGCATGGGGATAGTAATGCAGACAAGTGCAACTGGAATCACACGCGGCTCTTCATTCTGGCTCTGGGGTACTCATTAGAGCCAGGAAGGATTGGAATATTGTCAGAATGGCTGGGAACTGGTGGAGTGATCAGTACTGTGACTCGCGTTGGCTGAGATAATTAAACATTAACTCCTAGCCTACGTTTTAATGCTTTGGATTGCATTGAGCTCATTAAATGTAAGCATTTTTAAAAATGATTTGTTTGCAGTTTTTCTTAATTCATTCGTTCCTCTACATACAATACACACACTTGCTACACGTTAGGCTAACTACCATTTGTGTGTGTTTTTATAGCCTCTAATGGGTTCTCTGAGCAACCATAACACTCAGTTCATTTGTTACTGATAGAACATACGAAGGCTAAGCTAAGCTTTCCCCGTACTGTGCATGTGTCATTCAGACAGCGTAGCCTACACCCGCGTCTACAGGTCTACGATCTGTTCTCCCTCCCTCCAGCCTCCACCTCAGCCATGATGATGAGATGATGTAACTGACTCTAGGCAGGCTGGCAAGAATCTCCGTCTGCCCACACCTCCCGAGGCGCTTCTCAGAATTCTACATTCCACCTAACTTTCTCTCCTCTCCTTGTTTCTTGTCCTCACTATTTCCCAGGAAGTGTGTGGTCAGCTCCTAACAGTGTGGACTCTGGGGAGTTTGGCCTGGCTGATTTATTCTTCCAGATGGGTTTGTTGACTGCTTTGAGAGCAGGGGACTCGGAGGTGATATTGAATTTGGTCTCTGCTTGTCTAAGGGCTCCTGGGCATCCAGTGTCTGACTCTGGTCATTTCCCAAAAAGTGCCCCGTTTATTTATTTCCTCCTAATTTCTTCCTTCCTCCTCTCTCTCTCTTTACATCCCTATGTACTTTCACCTGCTTTCCTCTTTCCTTCGTTACTCCTCTCTCCTTTCCTACCTACATACTGTCCCCTCTTACATAAGTCTGATTCTGAAAGGGATGGTGTAGGTTAAAGAAACACTATGGTTGGGTGCATTTAATTGGTACTTCAGCTCTGACTACATGAGTGTTTGGGGGTCCCAAGTTCCTCCTCAGGCCCCCTACTGGAGTCTGGGAGAGAAGTGGAAATCTCTGCTCTGAGACTGGCTTAATGTCCTGGAGGTATTTCAGCCTGTGAATTTCAGATGTACTCCGGTACAGCAGGATGAATCCTAATTGCCCTCTATTAATATTCAAAAGGTTGTTCTCTTCAAGTAACCAGTAAATTAAACCAAGCAAATATTTAGGGCCGTGTGTTTTGTTCCACTTTCCTACCTCAACAGACACTTGGCATTTTAGAAGCTTTTCGGTGCAATTAGTGTGTACACAGTTTTGGCATCCGGGGACGAGTTAAATGAACTCCGCCTCGTTGTTTTTAACACCATCATTCGACTGTAATCGAACTCTGACGCGAAAAGAGTAAGTATGAATCACGTTCTTAGCCTACCTCCCTGGAAGGAAACGTCCCCTTACTCCTCAATAGGGGTGTGACACATTGACAATTGTGCTTAAGGGTTAAACTGCCATTTAAACATTAGTTTTTTAAATCGGTTTTCCGTTAAAACGATAAGGAGAACAAATCATACAGATTTCACAATGCAGAATAATGGTCCCAATTATGACCGCTAGGGCCGGGCAATGACGTTAAATCTACCGCAGTCATATACCATTGAAAGCGCCTCAGCTACGGCATGTTTGTATGTAAGGGTACACTACAGCTTCTTAAATACCGACACGAAACCTTCTCTGGAGATGGTTTTGAAGCGCCACTGAACGGGAATTGTATTTGTAAAGGATCTGTGCTTCTGAATGGGGACTAACATCCATCACTAGGCCACCAGAACTGTCAATCAAATAATATCGAGCTGCCTGCCTGCCTGCCTGCCTACTGCCTGCGAACAGATCACTCCTAAATAAAGTACTTTAAAGTTTGTTAAATACCGTGACATTTATCGAGACATTTAGAAGAAAAAAAACAAGACTGATTAGTTGCCGTACTTGTGAGAACAAACATTCGCATCTTTCATAGCGAGCCAGCGAGGGCCGGAGAGAGATGGGAGGCGGCACTGTATAGGCGGGTCAGCCACCAGGCAGACGGAGTCAGAACCGTCTACTATGCCTATCTATCTGCAATCAAAAGCAGTATCTCGCAATAGAATGCTGTACTTTGCGATTTATTGTAAAGCAGGGCCTATCCACAATGAATAGGCTAGGATATTCTACATGCAACAGGCCGAAGAGAGAACACGCACTCGCATCATTAGCGAAGAGAAAGAGTAGGCGAGCCAGCTGCACCGCGATTATAATTTTGTGGTTAATAAAACATATTGTTATTCCGTTTAGGGATTTTTTTTTTACGTTAAGGATCCAAATTTCTTTAAACGTTCACACCCCTACTCACGACCTGTCTCGACCCTTGGCTTTCTTCGGCTACTAGGCTACCTCAGTTCCTTCTATCTCTCCCATTCTCTCTCGTTTCTCTCTAATGGCATTCTAGTTCCCATCCGAGGTCATGTGAGAAGGTGGTCAGGTGCTAACGGGTAATACTAACACTGCAGGGCATTGCTGAACGTGGGAGGGGACCCATGTTGAGAGCACAGCTGTGCCTATGTCATCAAAGCGTGCCGACCCTCTCGCTCCTTTCTCACAGTGCTTCCCCGTGGAATGACACTCCTGCGTGTGATCGCTTGCCTTGGCGCCTTCCAGGGGTGGGGGGTTTGGCGGGGTCAATTCCATTTGAACTCACTCAGTCTACATTTGACAACTAGGGAGATCAATTGCAATTCTATTCACAAATTCAAATTGGGCAGCTAGTCTATCATCTTCTGTGAGGATATTTGAATTCTTGAGCTTATTTAAGATGAAATTGACCTCAAACCCAACTGAGTTCACCTGGCTTTTGGCTCGTCACAGTGTCATGGAGATAATGGGAGTTTTATGAACATTTAGGCTGGGCAATACTAGTCCAGTCCAATACTACACCCATCCCCTGGCATCCATTCCATACCACTTCAGTGTTTGCAGACCTAGGTGTTAACTCTATGGTAGAATGAAATCAAAACCCATATGAAGGCTAGGTGTAGCCCACACCTTATTGCTTACAATGTGTAAGTGTTACACCGTAGGGAGGAGCTAGGGTAGAAGGAAACCAGTGTTACACGTTAGGGTGGAGCTAGGGGGGAAAGGAACCAGTGTTACACGTTAGGGTGGAGCTAGGGGGGAAGGAAACCAGTGTTACACGTTAGGGTGGAGTTAGGGGGGAAAGGAACCAGTGTTACACGTTAGGGTGGATCTAGGGGGGAAAGGAACCAGTGTTACACGTTAGGGTGGAGCTAGGGGGGAAAGGAACCAGTGTTACACGTTAG
>NC_042995.1:4979099-4986599 GCF_901001165.1 Salmo trutta | reverse complement strand
CAGTTACTACCAGGCATCATCATCTGTTCTGTTTTCCTCTCTGACTCGTACTCTCGGTCTTCTGTGTATGAGAGACAGAGAGAGAGAGACGGAGAGAGGGAGATCGAGGAATGCTGAGAGAGAGACTCAACACAGAGATCGTGAGAGAATAAGGACTCTGTCTCTGGGTCTTACGTCATGAGTTAGGCCCGTCACAACACCGCACACACGTTTGTAGTCTCTGCAGACTAGTAGACTGGAGGGGAGTGTGTAAATGAGGTCTGTATAGGGTGATGTGAACTGCAGAACAGAGGAGAACAACAGTGCAGTGTGTCTGACTGGGTCCAACTCCAGACGACGCCTCCAGTACCACATGAGCTCCCACAGCTTCATTTTCCCTCCCAACACTTTTTCAACTATTTTGCCCCTCTTCGGTGTGTGTGTGTGTGTGTGTTCTTCGCTCTTTGCTGCTTCCTTGTGTGTGTGCTTCCCGCGCTGCAGTCAAGCCTCTCCCTGCCTGCACACGTGCTCCCCTCCATGTTAACATCCTTTGATGTTTATGTGGTTGGGGAAGAGAGGGAACGAAAAAACTAACACGTGCCGGAGCTGTTTCTTCTTCTCTTAACCTCCCTCCTGCGCTCCGACTGGAGTCTGCCAACTGGGTCAGGGCGGTGGAGAGGTCAGGAGAAAGAGAGGGAGGGGACACGCCTATAAGCTATGGGGCAAGATGAGGAGGAGGAGGAGAGGAAGAGTGTGTTGAAAAGGAGAAACGAGGACAAACGGATTACATTTTTTTTTACATTTTAGTCATTTTAGCAGACGCTCTTATCCAGAGCGACTTACAGTAGTGAATGCATACATTTCATTTCATGCATTTTTTAAAATATTTTTTGTCCTGATGCATCTCAATACTGAATAAAATGGTTTCCATCTCTTATCTGTCCTGTTTCCTCCACAGATCTGAAGAGAGAGGCCAGTATCTGTCACATGCTGAAGCACCCTCACATCGTAGAGCTACTAGAAACCTACAGCTCAGATGGCATGCTCTACATGGTCTTTGAGTTGTAAGTTGGTTGTGTTTTGGCCATTTTGTTTCTTGAATGGTCACCTATTGACTTTCTATTCTAGAATGGACTAAATTCTAGAATTTCTGTTCTAGATTTTACTTGATATTTTAGAATGGTCCCTCCCTATTGACTTTCTGTACTAACGGTGTAATCCAAATTCAATAAAGTTTTGTTTTATGTGATTTCTACCTCTCTGACATAGTATGGATACAGCTGACCTGTGTTTTGAGACTGTGAAGAGGGCGGATGCTGGTTTTGTCTACAGTGAAGCTGTAGCCAGGTAAAAACTCCACTCTTAGGTTCCCTTATTTCCTCTCTGCCTCTAGTATGGACGGAGCTGACTTGTGTTTTGAAATTGTGACGCGGGCTGACGTGGACTTTGTCTACATTGAAGCCGTAGCCAGTTACTCACAAGTCACATTGACATTTTCAACGAAGGCCTCATTTGAAGTAAGTGGCCTTGTATTCAGTGGTAGGACGATGAGAACCTTGGGGACTCTACATGCCTGTAAGGAAGTGCTTTTAGAAGGAGCTCTCTAAGAAGTAGTGGCGTTGCTAATTCCTTCACTCTCCTCCTTCCACTTCATTCTCTCTCTCTCTCTCTCTCTCTCTCCCCCTTTCTCTTCATTCTCTCTCCCCCTTTCTCTTCATTCTCTCTCTCCCCCTTTCTCTTCATTCTCTCTCTCCTCCTTTCTCTTCATTCTCTCTCTCCCCCTTTCTCTTCATTCTCTCTCTCCTCCTTTCTCTTCATTCTCTCTCCCCCTTTCTCTTCATTCTCTCTCTCCCCCTTTCTCTTCATTCTCTCTCTCCCCCTTTCTCTTCATTCTCTCTCTCCCCCTTTCTCTTCATTCTCTCTCTCCCCCTTTCTCTTCATTCTCTCTCCCCCTTTCTCTTCATTCTCTCTCTCCCCCTTTCTCTTCATTCTCTCTCTCCCCCTTTCTCTTCATTCTCTCTCTCCCCCTTTCTCTTCATTCTCTCTCTCCCCCTTTCTCTTCTCTCTCTCTCCATTACTTAATTCTCTCCCCCTTTTTTTCTCCATTCTTGTCTTTTAGTCACTACATGAGACAGATCTTGGAGGCGCTGCGGTATTGCCATGACAACAACGTGATTCACCGTGACGTGAAGGTAAGCTCCCCTACCCCAGATCTCCAGTCCCACGTCCCCCTTATCGAAACAGCACTGTTGTTAATGGCATCTATTGATTTCAAACAGAATGAAGTAACCATTGGTGATCCACCATCTGTCTCCTCGTATTGAGTGTATGTTGACTAACCCAACGATAACTGACCCATCAGCTCAGCCCATTGGGTTGTAGTAGTAGGCTAACTAGTAATGAAGGTGAGTTAAGCTGGGGCTGGATTAGTGTTTAGTGTAAGGGAAAACCCTGCTGAAACCCTGTTTGACAGGCCAGACAGCACAGCTTCAGTGATTACTATAGGATTACCTCTCTAACATACAGTAGGCCACAATGCCAGACCAGATGGGGCGAGCCCTGCCCACAAACAGACACATTTGGTGACTCCCAGAGGGGATAAGGGGAGCTTTTGCTTGTGTGTTAATACCAATGTCAGTAAGTCAGTCTGTTTGTGTATTTACACACAGTTACACCTTGCCCCTGTGTTGAGTGCATGTGGTGTTTAATGAAAGATGTGTTTTTGTTTGTTGTTTGTGTATTTTTCTGTTTGAATACTTGTGATTTGGGTTGTAAGAAGTGTGTGTGTCTGTCCCATGGTGCCTGTGTGTAGTAGACTGCTGTAGTGGTAGTACCTAATACCACCAGTAGAGGGGACTGTGTGTGTCTGTCCCATGGTGCCTGTGTGTAGTAGACTGCTGTAGTGGTAGTACCTAATACCACCAGTAGAGGGGACTGTGTGATGCTTATCAGCCATTCAGTCTTCACACCAAGGCGACATATATCCGATTTAAGCTCACATGTATAGATTTATTTGCTTTGTACAGTGTTGTATCAGATATGATTGTGTCACATACTATTGACAGTATTAGTTAACAGACAGACACAGGCATTTACACTACCGTTCAAAAGTTTGGGGTCACTTAGAAATGTCCTTGTTTTTGAAAGAAAAGAAAGTTTTTTTTTGTCCATTAAAATAACATCAAATTGATCAGAAATACAATGTAGACATTGTTAATGTTGTAAATGACTATTGTAGCTGAAAACGGCTGTTTTTTTTTTTTTATGGAATATCTACATAGGCGTACAGAGGCCCATTATCAGCAACCATCACTTCTGTGTTTCAATGGCACGTTGTGTTAGCTAATCCAAGTTTATAATTTAAAAGGCTAATTGATCATTAGAAAACCCTTTTGCAATTATGTTAGCACAGCTGAAAACTGTTGTGCTGATTTTAAAGAAGCAATACAACTGGTCTTCTGTAGACTAGTTGAGTATCTGGAGCATCAGCATTTGTTGATTTGATTACAGGCTTAAAATGGCCAGAAACAAAGAACTTTCTTCTGAAACTCAGTCTATTCTTGTTCTGAGAAATGAAGGCTATTGCATGAGAGAAATTGCCAAGAAACTGAAGATCTTGTACAAAGCTGTGTACTACTCCCTTCACAGAACAGTGCAAACTGGGTCTAACCAGAATAGAAAGAGGAGTGGGAGACCCCGGTTCACAATTGAGCAAGAGGACAAGTACATTAGTGTCTAGTTTGAGAAACAGACACCTCACAAGTCCTCAACTGGCAGCTTCATTAAATAGTACCCACAAAACACCAGTCTCAACGTCAACAGTGAAGAGGCGACTCCGGGATGCTGGCCTTCTAGGCAGAGTTCCTCTGTCCAGTGTCTGTGTTCTTTTGCCCATCTTAATCTTTTCTTTTTATTGGCCAGTCTGAGATATGGCTTTTTCTTTGCAACTCTGCCTAGAAGGCCAGCATCCCGGAGTCGCCTCTTCACTGTTGACGTTGACACTGGTGTTTTGCGTGGAGACTGGTGTTTTGCGTGGAGACTGGTGTTTTGCGTGGAGACTGGTGTTTTGCGTGGAGACTGGTGTTTTGTTGATAATGGGCCTCTGTACGTCTATGTAGATATTCCATCTGCCATTTCCAGCTACAATAGTCATTTAGAACATTAACAATGTCTACACTGTATTTCTGATCAATTTGATGTTATTTTAATGGACCAAAAAATGTGGACATTTCTAAGTGACCCTGAACTTTTTAACGGTAGTGTAAATCACTTTGATTCAGGACATCTGGGCAGTTCCATTCTTGGTAACTGAGTCTAGTTCAAGACGTTGGCCCTTGTCACATGCATCCGTTGTTGAGTACATGGTATACATTATAATGTAAATGGAGCTAAAGTCCATGAAGTTAAACAATGAAGTCTGTAAAGTCACTGCTTTGCCACTATGGCTGCGCCAGGGCGGAGGGTGGGGCTAATCAGACAGAGGCTGGTCCTGGGCTTGTGGGAGGGGTTAATGACGGTGTTGGGGGAGGTGACGGACATAGAGGTCCGTCTGAACTCTGATACCGAGCTGTTGGAGGTCCCGTCATTAAGGAAGTGGAGCCGGTTGCCGAGGCTCTGTCCGAGGGCTTTCACAGCGGCCTTGCGCACCGAGCCCGACAACAGGAAGTACATCACAGGGTCCAAGACGGCGTTGAAGGCAGAGAACAACAACATGACCTCATTGGTCCTGTCCACCAGGCGCAAGTAATCGCAGGACGGGGATTGGCTGAGCTGGGAGAGGACGTAGAATGGGCGGAAGGCGTGGTAGGGCCCGAAGCAGACGGTGAACAGGAAGAGCACGAAGAAGGACTTCCTGGCGGCGTTACCATAGCAGTGCGCGTTGGGGAGGTCCGGTTTATCCCTGGACACCTTGAGGAGGCGCATGGCTATCTTCCCATAGGAGACCACCAGCAGGCAGAACACCCCCCAGAACAGCAGCACCAGAGCCATGTTTAAGTAAGCCTTCCCCTTCGCCCCACGCCGCTGCTTATACTGGAAACACTTCCCACGTTCCTCGTTTCCCTCCGACATGGCGATCATGGGCACGGCCGCCGCCAGGGACAGCCCCCAGAGCGCCCCGCAGGCCACCCAGCTCCATCCCCCGCCTCTCAGCCTCCTGGCCAGGCCCCGCTCCGCCCCGCCGTGCCCCTTCAGCTTCACATACCTATCCAGACTGATGAACCCCAACAGAGTGATACTAATATACATGTTCATGTAGAACAGGTTGCCCACCACTTTACAGACCAGGGGGCCGAGGATCCAGCGGTTGCCATTAGCATGGTAGAGGACTCTGAAGGGAAGGCAGGCCAGGAGCACCAGGTCAGCTATGGCCACGTTGATGAGGAACACCCGGACAGAGTTCCTCCTGGAGTGGAGGAAGACGAAGACCCACAGGGCCAGGAGATTACCTACCAGACCCAGGAGGAAGAAGAGGGAGTAGAAGAAGACCAGGGGGAGGCGCAGGGCACCGTCATCTAGATCACAGAGGGTCTGGTTTGGAGAGGAGGAGGAGGTAAAGAGGGGATAGGTGGCATTAGAGAGGGGGAAGGAAGAGGTGGACAGGGGTAAAGAGGTGTTGGGAGAGGAGGTGGAAAGGGGGGAGAAGGAAAGAGAGGTCATTGTGTCGAAGCTGGGGTGTCTTTAGGACCAGCAGATCTTCAGTGCTGTGGGAGATAGAGGGGTGGAGAGATGTTTTTTATTGATAAGGATCAAAAACGGAGAGAGATGTCAATGCATTAAAAAAAGAGTGGGATGTTAACAGGAAAGGACTTTGGCGGTTTGCATTGAAAAAACACTGTAAAAGCACTCAAAGAACTAATCTATTTTTAAATGTCACCACTTTCACCACTTCTTTTTACAATGTTGTATTTCAAGTAAATTTCCTTGTAGCAGGAAATGAAGTAATGAAAAATCAACCACTACTTTAAGTGCAATTATTGTATTGTACCTACGACCTATTTTGGATTCACCACCTAGTAAAGAACATGGTCTGCATGGTGGTTTTCACAGATTCCCACACACACAGGTTCAGTGATGTTTTTATTAAGACAGGATCTCACTCACCATCCAGATTCCCTCCATGTCAGAGACTCTGCAGCTGTAGTTTCACTGTCCACTGTCCAGAATGTGTGTGTTGTTACATATCCTTTAACAGCCCCTGGTCCTACTGTCCCTTGGTTGTCAGGTTCAGTGGGGTAGTGTTGGGACTCTGGTTCCTCTCCTACACACCTTTTTTCTTTGTCTCCTTTGCTCAAAAGTATGAGTCTGTTACTCTGAGCTCTCCTCCCTTCCTCTCTCTGGTCCTCTCTCTCTGTGCCTTGAGATGTTCTTCTCTCACGCCTCCCCCAACCACTCCCTTGTCAGCTGTTAGCAGCCATCAGAACCCTCAGACCACAGCCCCCATCCTCCCCCCTGTGTGAAGTGAAGTGAAGTGCAGAGTAGGGCAGGAAACCAGCGCTGTGAGACCACAGCCCCCATCCTCCCCCCAGTGTGAAGTGAAGTGAAGTGCAGAGTAGGGCAGGAAACCAGCGCTGTGAGACCACATACCCTGACTATCACGTACTCCGGCGCTGCGCTCTGCTCCTCATCCTCCACCTCTTCTTCTCTGTATGTCCTCCTGTCTCCTCTCTTCCTCCTTTCTCTGGTGTTCTCTCTGGTGTTCTCTCTATCTGTCCAGTGTCGTCGTCCTGCTTTCTTCTCTCCTCTTCCCTATCAGTTGGAGTGTTTCTGCAGTAAAGCAGGTAGCCATCTGCCTTTGTCCCGTCTAGGAACCCTTTAGGTCCACTACCAAGGTTTTACTACAGTAGGATGGTACAAAATGGAGCACTTTTTTATGAAGCTTGAACCCAATCCCTCCATCTCTCTCTCTCTCTCTCTGTGTGTCCCTGTTTTGTAGCCTCACTGTGTCCTGCTGGCCTCTAAGGAGAACTCAGCTCCTGTCAAGCTGGGGGGGTTTGGAGTGGCCATACAACTAGGAGAATCAGGCCTGGTGGCAGGAGGTACTCTATATTCACTCTGGGACTGTGTATTTGTCATTCTCTCTCTCTCTGTCTCTCTGTGTCTCTCTCTCTGTCTCTCTCTCTCTCTCTCTCTCTCTCTCTCTCTCTCTCTCTCTCTCTCTCTCTCTCTCTCTGTGTGTCTCTGTGTCTCTCTCTCTCTGTGTCTCTGTCTATCTCTCGTATCTGTGTGTAAACCCACACTCTAACCCCATGTTCCTCCCCAGGTCGAGTGGGCACGCCCCACTTCATGGCCCCAGAGGTGGTGAAGAGGGAGCCGTATGGTAAGCCTGTAGACGTGTGGGGCTGTGGAGTCATCCTGTTTATCCTGCTGTCTGGCTGCCTGCCCTTCTACGGTACCAAGGAACGCCTGTTTGAGGCTATCATTAAGGGGAAATATAAGGTAGTAGTTGATTTTCCAAAACTGCCCTCTAACACACACACACACACACACACACACACACACACTACAAAGCAAAGCAAAGAA